>NC_134852.1:117617095-117759595 GCF_049852395.1 Peromyscus maniculatus bairdii | reverse complement strand
GCTTCATCCGACGAGCCATCTCTCTAGCCCAGTAGTACAATTCTAAACACTATGCTCTCAAACATTGTCTTTCATTCCAGTAAGTCCCATGACCAACAGGTTTAGAGTCAGAGAACGTCTGTCTGAGGACAACAATGAACAGCTTTTATATTCTAATTATTTCCATATTTATCTTAACTTTATTTTAATTTTCAGGCTTCTACTCTGTGACTGTGCCAAAAGTTAAAAATATCTGAATCTGTTATATCATAATAGTGATTGCTCAGCAAATGTTGCTTTATTAGACAGGAATGAGATAACTAGTTATTTGCTGGCAGTTTAGCTAAGATCATTAGTTTATAATATACCAATTAACTTCTAGTGGATTTACTTCATAAAGTAGAGACTGTGGTTTTAAATTGCTGCCCCTAGAGTCAGACTATCCAGGTTTGATTCCAAGATCGGTCACTCATTACATGTAATCACTTGACCCCACAGCGTTTTGTGAGGAATGCAGACAACAATGCATAGACTTCTGACAGCAGGACTGAGCAAATGGCTAGTGATCACTTAGTAGATGTTAACTCTTAGCATCGCTATGGTTGAAATGGGCAGTTTTTATGATCCCAGGAACAAAAGTGTGAGTGGGAGGGATTCCCAAGTATGACATCCAAGGCGGCACTTCCCAGAGAACATTACACATGTGAATTTAGAAACAATAACACCTGAGGCAAATACATGCTGACAATTTTAACTTCAAAGAGATCTATAAATGACTAAAAAAAGAGTAATACATGATATAAGAATGAATAAAAGTTAAGGAGCTAGTCACAACAAAACAGTCATCACATTTAGAAGATGATGTTTAACTTTATCAATATTTTAAAAAACACAACATCAAAATCATCCTACCAATAAAAATAAAAAATCATACCATATTTTGCCTTTTAAGTTAGCAAACATCATCAATCATCCCATATTAACCTATTATGATATTTAAAAAATATTCTGGGCAGGCCACCCTAAATTAATATAATATTTAATAATAGTAACTATAACAACTAGAAAAAAAGACTGAAGAGTACTATGAATAATGATGTCACCAGAGAGAAGTGATGACTGGCAGGCACTTATCTTCTTTATGGCTTGGTATGGAGCAGAGATGGAAATGTCTATAGGTCAGGGGCAACTTCCACAAGTCATACAAACACCACATGTACATTTATAATACAAACATTCATACCCACAGTAAAGCTATTTTTTTTTTGTTTGTTTGTTTTTCAAGACGGGTTTCTCCTGTGTAGTTTTGGTGCCTGTCCTGGATTTCACTCTGTAGGCCAGGATGGCCTCGAACTCACAGAGATTCACCTGGCTCTGTCTCCCAAGTCCTGGGATTAAAGGTGTGCACCACAACCGCCCGGCAGTAAAACTAATTCAATAATAATGTTTATGAGAGAATAATGAAACTGGTGTTTAGACATGATTTATGAAAACATAAAATAGTAAATTTAGACTAGAGAACAAATTGACAAGGCATATAGAAACTCCTATAATGTCTATATCAGAAATAGTCCTGAGGAAATAATTGAGTAATATAAAAATGCATATATGAGAACTGAGATATTAGTATAAAGCCAAAAATTGATAGTTAAATATCAATTAATATGAGACTGATTAAAGTAGATTATGGTATATCTATACATGCAATGGAACAGCAATAGCCAGAAAATTTATAAGCTAAATTGAGATGTGCATGTTTGTTAATTGATATGGCAAAAGTTCGTACAAAGAGCAAAATGTCATATTATAAAAGGGCTATATACAGAGTAATCTTGGGTTTGTTAAAAAAAAATGGGTTTGCTTAAAGTTAAGCACTGAAGAAATCCTGAAATAAATATACCAAGGTATTAGTAGACTCTCAGAGTAACGATTATGTACATAATATCACTTTTTAGGTAAGAAGAGGACAGTGCCTAAAAATCTAGTGGGGTAGGAGAGGAGCCTGGTCAGGGAAGGATGCATTTATAGATGAAGCACCAAGACTCAGGGATATCAGGTCTCAGAGAACCTGCTAGACACAGAGGAAACAAGAGGAGGTAGGAGCATGTTCTCATGAACAGACAGAGCAATGAATTTTGCAAAATGGCCTCTTGAAGAGTCACGTGTTCCTCGAAGGGTTGGTAACACACCAAAGCCAGCAGGGCTTCCTTCAAGGGAGATTACATGACCACAGGATACACAACAGAGTAGGAGCTGATGATTAGTGCCAGCACCGGAAGTTAGAGACACAGGGCTACCAATGTGCTGTACCTTTGGATGTAAAGACTATGGGCTAGAGCCAGGTAAAAAGGGTGTGCAATCGTGTGTGTGACATCTGGTGACTTTAAACTCTGCTCACATATTTTCAGGCTCTTAAGTAATTTTGGTAACCAAAGTAACAACCAGAGCAACTAGAAAAAGAAAAACCTGAAAGCTGCACACAGCTCCCTGGAAATGCTTTAAAACAGAAGGTGATGGGGGTCGTTGGTAAGAAGACGCTAGGTGGATAGTTCAGTCAGCTTGTTCATTTATGTCAAGTCACCCTGGGTATCAGGTCCCACAGTTTGTGGTGAGCAAGGGTGAGTGAGTTCAACCATCTTCTGCCACAGTAGAATCCCTGTTCAGTTTGCTCAGAGGTGCACATGAGCACAAAGCAGTTAAGCACAGCACACACGTGGTCAGAATATGACACATAACAGACAGAAAAAGAGTTTTTCATCTTTCGTGTAGAAGATACAATCAACAGTTCTCTGTAAGTGGGAAGAGAATAAAAGACTCTAGAAGACTGGAGTGTTTATTTTCCCACAGAGTCATCTGCACCCATTTCCCAGCCATTATGAGGATTTGTAAGGAACCTCCTCACTTTGATTTCCTTCAGTGCTGAAAGCAAAAATGCTTAGGACAGCATTATCACAGCTCTTCATAGGCCTTGTGGTTGCTGGAGGGCTTCAGAGAAAGAGGGAGGAGTATGTCAGGATGAGGGCAGGGTGAGTCTAGGAAGAAGGGTGTTTAAACCTGAGGTGCCCCAGGTGCATATTCACCCAGACACACCAACAAAGCAAAGAACCCCTGGTGAGTGATCCTTAAAGCCTCTCCTGGGGTCAAGTCTTCCCTGCCTAGTCAGACTGTTCACTTCAGGACAGATTTGTCTTCCTTTCTTCTCTCCCTCTAGCCCTTCCTTTCTCATCCATCTGTCACAGCTGCAGAGTTCCCCAGCCATGAAGGGATCTGACCCCGAATTCTATTTTAGTCCTGGTAATGATGCCTGGCGCTTATCAGAGATATATGCAACTACTGGAGACAATGAACTCTCCTCGGGCAGGTTAGACTTTTCAACTGGGTCATAAAGAGACCTTAAATATCCACATGAAATCTCAGCTCTAAAGCCAGTTTGTGACCAACCTGGGCTACATGAGATCCTGTCTCACCACACACACACACACACACACACACACACACGCACACGCACACGCACACGCACACACACATTCCTCACGTATGTGTGTATGAACTAAAGAAAGGCTCATGAAGGGACAGTGAAGAATTTTCAACAATCCAGTGAGAAGCTAGTAAACTGCTTCTGTCTCTGTCACACTGTTAACTTTATCAAATCAGTATTAATTTTAAAATCAAGTAGATTGGACTTCAAATTCAGTTCTGTTACTTGTGGTGCACATCTCAACTCTATGATTTTAGGTAAATTATTTAACACCTGTTTCTGTGTATATAAAGTGATAAAAAGAACATTTTTGTGGCATATGAAAAGTCATGTGTTTTTGACATTAGATACTCAACAAAACTTAGCTATTATCTTCCAGTTGAACAGGCCTCCTATTCCTTCCCAAATCTGTGTTTATTTTTATCTATAAGAAAATGGCTTTGCTTCATACTTCACAGAGAAAGTAGATGTAATTAAATAGAAACACACATAATTCTGCCAGCATCTTTACGAAGAGGCTGGCATTGTCATCTTCCTGCCAGCTTGAGAAGATGTATCCTTCAACTTATCTAGTAGGATGAATACCCTATCCCACTAAGCTCTCCTGGAAACTCAATGGATTATTTCTGCCCTCCTCAGTCTTCAGTATTTTCGTCTCCAATGGAGCCCCTGTATTAGTATTTTAACGTATTTTCTGTATCTTAAAAATAAACCTCTTCACTAAAAAGATGTCTTTTCCCCCCCAGCTTGTCACTGTCCTCGAATCTGGTCAAATTTTCCTAAAGGATTATTTGAGCAAAGGAACTTCATTCAATTTCTTATCTCCCACCTGCTCCCCAGCTACTTTTATCTGGCTCATGCACCTGGGCTCTATCTAGACATATTTGCCATTTTGCTGAACGGACCTCCTCCATCCTCATCTGGATTTCTCAGAGGCATCTGTGGGAGGAGGTGACTCCTTCCTTGTGAATATACTCACTTCTGGATCCCATACTTGCTTCTCTTGCATTCTTCCTCCCCATTTACCCATTCCTTTAAGGAAACTTTATTCTATGCTCTTTCAATGTAAGATGTTTCTGGTTTGGTGGCAGCCACAGGCTTCTCTTTCATTCCGATCATCTAGCAAGGACCTTCCAATGTGTCTGGACTAGCCCTATCTTTAAGTTTCAGACCCATATGTCTAATGGTCTATCCAGCTTCACTACTGCAGTGACCCACAAATGCTTGACCTTCACTGTGTACAAGGATGAATTTATAACTATTGATTTTTTTTAAGTGTCTTACTTCTAGTAGTCTGGATTCTGTCAATGGAGTCACCATTCTCCTGGATGCTAATGTGACAAAATTTCCTATCACTCTTTTCCCTTTATGGGTAACAAGAATGCTTAATTTGATTGGACCAAGTCTTCCTAATAGCTCTATCTCATCCAGAAAAGTCATTCAGAAAGCAGAGAGGACCCCAGAAGGCTAATAAGGTAGCTATGCAAAAACAAACTCAGCACAATGATAGTTTGGACCAAGGTAGTATCAGAGGAAATTCATGTTAATTATATGAATAGAGATGTGAGTAACTGAAGGGATGTTTGATGGAAAGGTACAAGCCAAATCCTTAATAGGAAATTGGTGTAAGAGGGTATAGTGGAATCTAAATTTCTTTTCCAGTTGTGATGAAATCCCATGACTGAAGCAACTTGAGGGGCAAAGGGTTTACTTTGGCTCACAGTTCCAGTTTACACCCCATCATAGTGGGGGGTTCTCAGTGGCAGGAGCTTGAGGGAGCTGGTCACATCACACCCATGCACAGCTGGACAGGAAGACATGCACAAAATGCTAATGCTCAGCTCGCTCTCTCCAGTCCAAGATCTCCTGCTTAGGAAATGATATCACGCACAGTGGCTGGGTCTTCCCACCCTAGTTGAAGTAGTCAGTATAATTCCTTATAGACATACTCAAGAGGCCCATTTCCCAGATTTTGACTTTTGTCTAAATTGACAGTTTACATTAATCATCACAGCTAGTCAGCCAATAAAATGACCAGTTCAACAAACAAGGAAAAGATAACAGACAAAAAAAAATCCTCCCTTCAAAATAATAATTAAAAAACCCTCAGCGTGCTAACTAGAAGGCAAAAAGGATAACATGGTGGACATAAAGTCATATATGTTTACATATATATATATATATATATACATTATATACAGATTCTACTGTCACTTGAAGGATAAAAACTGAATAGGGTTAAATCTAGACTTATGCTATTATATGATACAAATTCTAAACTATAATAACATATTAATGTTGAAAGTAATGTAAAATATGTCATCAATACAAACTAAAAGCTTATGTTATATTGGACAACATGTCTTCGAGGTAAAAAGCATTATTAAAGATCAGGAGAATATGGTATACATTGCTGACCGGCTACTTAATAGTAATCGCTTTTCTTCCCAGCCAGGAGAACACCAGTTCAACAGGCCCAATTCATTCAGTTTTCTAAGTCCACTTTCTTCAAGGGATAAGCAGTGAGCATTTCTGGCCAGCAGTGTGTAGGTGGAAATCCACTGAGTGACAACTTTGGGGATTTCCACCATTTCCTGAATTAAAGAAATAGTTGGCATATGGCTGCTTTTCCTTCCACCTTCTAGCATCATCTTATATGTAATTCAACATTGCTATTGGAAGGGTCCAAGCCGCTTAGTGTCTGACTTTAAAAATAAGATTGTAAGATGGAGGAGTGGGTAGTGAGAAGGATGTTTGGCCTTGAATATCTCCTTATGTGGTATGACCAGCCCTAAGCTGTCTATTACTAGACTTCTTGTTTCTTGAGATAAATGAAAATTTCTTTCAATCAGCCACTTGCTGGCTTACCAGAGCATGCAAGTGATCTCATTTTCAGCAGACATATTGACAGGAGGAAGTGACCCTGATCCTGCAGATATGTACTAGAGAGAGAAATCAACAATTCCATGGCGATAGAAATTACTATATCTCTTTCAGTAAAGGATAACCTAAGCAGACAACATATATGATAATATAGATTATTTGAACAATACAATTATCAAGCTTGATCCAGGAAACACACACACACACACACACACACACACACACACACACACACACACACACACACAAACAAAAAACAAAAAACAAATAACTGTGAATTTGATGATAGGAGGAAAGCATTCTTTTTACTTTTTATAGTTATGTATGTGTACAAGTGCTTTGCCTACAGGTATGTCTGTGTATCACTTGTGTGCCTGATGCTTGATGCCACTGGATTCCCTGGTACTGAAGTTATGGACAGTTGTGAGCTGCCACATGGGTGTTGGGAACTAAACTCGGTCCTCTACAACAGTAACAAGTGGTTTTTATCAACTGACTCATCTCTGCAGCCTTAGGTATTACTACTATTATTTTTTAAATTAAGGAACCATAGAATAGTTATTAAACCTGATCTAAGGCCAGGTGTGGTAGTGCAAGCCTGTACTTGAGAAGTAGAAGAAGGAGGACCAGAATACAGCCTCACTATAGCAGTGACCTATAGTTGCCTCACCTTCACTGTTTACAAGGATGCTTACTTTAGGTGTGTTTTACATCTATAAAAAACAAAAAGTTAAACAAAATCAGACTTGCAAATTTAAAATGCATTTCTAAATAGCGACTCAAAAATGATTATGATAGGAATTAGAAGCTGCTTAGAATCTTCCAGGGTTTCTGAAGAATACAATAGGTTGTAAAGAGAATCCAGACAGCCTCTTGGGAGTGTTTACTCCATCTATGAGGGGCTCTTTTCTACTTGCTGACTTGAACAATGTAGCTAATATTAATTTCCAGGTAGGCTCAAACTCACTGGTGGTTCTCAGCCTAGCCTTGAGATAGCTGATAAGCATAAAAGAAATGACCATCTTTAGATGACTTAGGTCATTCCCAAATGAAAGTCAGGGGCTGGAAATGAGAAAGAGTTCATGAGCTCCTACTCTGTGCAGGACCCTGGGTCAGGGTAAGACACAAGTCATTCAGGAGAAATGGGACCTCAAAGGGGCTCGTGGTACAGATAGAAGAGAAGACCCATAGGAAAAACACAAATAGCATGGTTGTGAACTAGTTACACGAATTCAGGAACTCTAATTTCAGCTTCAGGTAACACCAGGTAAGCTCAACTTAACATAAACAAGGATCCTTTTCCCTGTCTATACAGCACTGGACAAGATGAGCTCTGAGCTTTATGGTTAAGTTTATCACTGAGCAAGGGCTAAGTCTCTGTTTAACTGTATAATTACTGCATCAGATAATAATGGCAAGAGAAACCTATGGAGGAAGGAAGGCAGGCTGACCTGTATCAGATGGGTGTCTGTATTCCTTCTGGATGAGGAAGGCAGGAAAGAATTCAAGAGGAAGGTGGGATCTTGAGTTGGACTCCAAAAGGTCAAGGGAAGAGAAAGGAGAAAAAGGGGAGTGCATATGCATGTTTCCCCTATTTTTGCTTTGAGGAAAACACAGAAAGCCACAATTATAGCACACACTGGAGGGAAGAAGTAGGGCTGGAGTGAAAAGAGCTTACTGTGTCTCTGAATGGTGAGGAGCAATCGGTATTTTAGCACATTTGGAGGTCATGTGTGCCACAACCAAATTCTACATATGGAACTCTTATCAACTTGGGAGCTCAGAGTCAAGAGTCTCATAGCAGTTTTCACGAAGGGTGAAGTGTACAAGTGTGTGAAAAGAGACACAGGAAGAAAAGAGATGCAATGTACTCATGTTCCTTGTGGACCATATAAAAGATAGCACTTTCTATTGAAATCCCTGGTCTACTACAGGTACTAGTCCAAACACTGACTCTTGTTTTCTACATCAATCCACAGGTAAATTCAGATATTAATAATTTCATGAGAAAAGCAATGCACAGAAAGAAGTGCCACCAGAGCATTTATGGAGGTACCACCTGGCAACAGTATCTCCATGGGTGGGTGTTGAGGTGACAGTGTCAAGTAGGATGGTGGGTGTCTTTTGTATGGCATTTCCACCTCCAAGAATACAATGGAAAGCACAACAGTGGCCTGGTCTGTGAGCATCTTCTTGACAGAAAGCATCAAAGCATCTTTCTGAAGAAACAACAGAGGAGAACATCCATCTGTTGAGAGAAGTGGGAAGCAGAACCATAAGCCACTTAACTTACTGAAGAGCTGAGGAAGGAGTCAGCTATCAGGCTGATGCCTAGACTCAGATTTGGGTTCCAACAGGAGACACGCTGGTGTAAGAGTCCTCAGAACATGTCCCCCTAATTCTGCATGTTTGTGGGGTGAGGGAGAGTAGATGACAGGACTGTTGAGGAAGACAGAGGTTGACCCTGTCAGGGTTTGCACATCAGATCAACTGTAGCCAAGGGGCTTTGCTGACTGCGTGCTGGCAGCCAGCTCAACATGGTCTATGGGGAGCTGTTGGTCTTATCTAAGATTGACAGGGAGCGAACAAAGTATCTCAAGGAAGAAGGTAGCGTGGTTTGTCTGGGAATCACTGTGGATGCAGTATAGGGAACAGACTACCAATAAGACCAGGAAGTCACTTTGATCAGATCTTCTCAACTTTTCCACTTGTGACATTTTTATATCCAAGAAATTTCTTTACACTTTGGGTGTATAGGCATCTAAAATACATATATGAAAAAAAAAACATTAACTGAGACTAAATCGTGACAAAATTTATTTTAAAACAATTGTTTGGTTCACATACAAATCAAGAAAAAGCAAATTTGTATAGGAATGAAAAGGAAAAGCCTGGTTATTTTCACATGATGAATTAAATCTTGCTTGGTCTGATTACGCATGCTGACAATCCCAACACTCAAGAGGTGGAAACAGGAAGGTCAAAAGTAAGCCTAGCTACACAGAGAGTTCAAAGCCAGCTGGGCTACATGAGACCTTGTCTCAAAAAAGCAAAGCAAGGGATGGAGAGATGGCTCAATGATTAAGAGTGCTTACTGCTTTTCCAGAAGATTGGAGCTTGGTTCCCAGCACCATAATCAGTAGCTTATAACTGCCTGTAACTCACACTTTCAAAAATGCATATTGAGTTATAAAAGGGCATGTATATATCAATTTGCATTTATGTAGGCATATGCAAAAGAAACTAATAAAGATAAAAATACAAATGAAACACTTAATATTTTATTCGTGCATTCTAATGTATGTCATTCTTCTACCCAAACCAAGTCCCCTGAAGACCAGCACCAAACTGCTTTCTCCATGACAACTGCCACATCTTCCTAGCTCAAAGCTATTTCTGCATTTCATAATTTCGTGTGCATCCTGTTTGCATCGTTACTTGTGTTTTCTAGGTTATGGTTTATTTTTTCTAACAACTTCCCAATATATTACTTTTATAGTTATAATATTTGATTTTATATTAACCCCTGAGAACTAGGAAAAAAATTGGCATTGTCACCAGAGGTCAGCGTCACTGAGTATTCTGAAATGACACCAATATGGACCCCAGTCCTTCATTTTTGTTTGTTATTTGGATTGATAGAGGCACCACATGTTCTCAAGCTTTAAACTACAAATCTCTGGTGCCCAGGGATAACAGGGGTATGAGTACCTCACAAAGTGTGCTATTGAAGGCAGTATTGAGAGTTGAAGCTCCACTTTCTGCCTAGCTTACAGAGACCCTCTGTCAGTACAGCATAGACATTCAGTCCTGTGTATGTAGCCCAGCTACCTTTCTGGGGAGAGGCTGCTCTCTCCTCTGTCTCTGATTTGCAACAATTGTACAGGAGCTCCTCTGTTTACACTGCTCCTGTAAGAAAAAATAAATAAACCAACTTTCTTTGAAATTATGTTATGTCAGAAGTCTGCCTGAGGCAGAGAGGGCTCTACTATGCATAAGATATCCTATTACCTCTCAAAAACATCTATTTTTCAACCCCTGGAGGATGGTCAATGGTCTGTTAAACTAGTTTGAATTTGGTCAAACAGCCCACATGCCCAGTATCTGGGCCCCCCAATAGGCTGAGGGCAGATGGACACCTTCCATTGTACCAGCTCTCCCCACCCCCACCTGCTTCTCCCCACTTTTACAGAAAGGTTTATTTCCCAGAAAACACAATCTCAAACCAATCTCTGCCAGCTCACCCATTCACAAGTTCTAAAATGGAGCTGTTCTTTGTGAAACAGAATATTTGTTTAACTATGTAAAGATGTGTTGCTTTTGTTTATGCTGTATTTGTTTAACTACATAAAGATGTATTGCTATTTCACCTTGCCTGCCTAATGCATCTGATTGGTTTAATAAAATGATGAATGGCCAATGGCCAATAGCTAGGCAGAGGATGAACAGGCAGGATTGGTGGAGTTAGAAAAGAGGGGGACCAGCCAGCTAGACAGGAAGGAAGCAGAAAAGCAGGATGGATAGTACATAGATGAGGTAAACAAGTCTTGGGGCAGCACATAAATTAATAGAAATGGGTTAATTTAAGTTTAAAAAAACTAGCTAGAAACAAGGTTAAGCTAAGGCTGAGCATTTATAATTAATAATAAGTCTATGTGTCAAGATTTGGGGGCTGGCTGTCCAAGAAATCCTGCTCTAATTGTTGGTCACTTATTAGTTATTTTTTCCTTCCACTCTCCTTCCTCTTAAGCCTGACAGTGACACTCCAGGTGATATTTGCAGACAGACTCCTCCCAGCCCTGAGTATCAAACACTAGTCTGTGTTTTGGGTGAGCCCACTATTTGAGAATATTCTGCTTACTAGAGTAGCAAAATGTTGACAAAACACAGCTCAACTCCATATCAAGTTTCCACTTCCATCTTCACAATCGATGCAGATTCTTGAAAGTGCATCATTAATCCCATTACATCATCTTATCAAAGATGATGGCTGGTGTTTACAAAAGGAAATGCTTGCCTCATAAAATCAATAATGACAGGGTAAGGCTCTGAGTGGAATGGACAGTCTGGATTTCCAGTCGGACACACAGCTCCCACATGGGCAGTGTCACTTAGAAGCTGCTCTCAAAAGTAGGCCAGGTTCAGCACTGCACTGGGCCCTAGGTAGCTGCCATCAGGCAGGCTGCCCAGAGCCTCAAGGCCATTTTGCACTGACTGTGGGAGCTTGACCCTGGCTAGCCACATCTCTGGTCAATTAGCACAGAAGGCAGACTCTCAGTAACACAACCACTGCCCCAAAGGACACACTGATAGTAGTTTTCTTACAAAGTTCTTGGAAACTATTGAGCTTTTGGTTTCTTTCCCACCAAATTTCATGTTGCTCAGCCATTAAGTAGGCAATGGGCTGGGGATACAGTACTTGCCTAGCATGTGGTAAACCTTGGGTTCGAGTCTAGTATACACTGATAATCCACTTTAGCACACAGGAGCTGGAGGCACGAGAGGCAGAAACTCAAGGTCATTCTCAGCTAACAGAAAGTTCACACCCAACCTGGAATATAAGAGGGAGATGGAGGAAGGGGAGGGGAAAGAGGAAGGAGAGAAGAGAAGGGGGAGAGGAGATAGAAAGAGCAGGAAGGACGAACAGGTCGGGAAGAGAGAGGGCAGGAAAGGAGGGGAGAAGGAAGAAGGAGGTGAAGTTGACCTGGCCACAGACTGCACTGTGTAGGTCCATGAAGTGCCTGTGAGGCAGCGTGGGTTGAGACACAGGAGACACAGGGAAGAGGGGATGGAGATTTATGGTCTGTGGGATAGACTAGTGCACACATACAACTCAGGCCAGAGATGACTTTGGCCCTCTTTCAAACATATTATTTGCATACCATTTCAGTACTTATTAGAACAGAGATCAATTCCTCTGCCTGATAGAGAAGGGGTTTCAGGAAGAAGTGTTATTTTCTCCTCTGCCACTCAGGTGACTCAACATGTCAAAGTCATGTTGGCTGGTGAGCTCTTTGCAACCTGAGCTATGTGGAAGTGTTACCATTCTTCCTAATTGGCTTATTAAAGTATTGTTTCCAACCATACACAATGTTTTCCCAGAAAGAATACTGATTAATAGTTCTTTCCACCTCAACGTTACAGTTATTGATTAGGACTCTGGAAATCTGTCTGGGCAGTCTGTTCCTTATTCTCATTCTGAAGTACCATCTACATTAGCAAAACAAACAAACAAACAAACAAATAAACAAACAGTGGTCATGAGACACTGGGGGTGGGTCCTACTGGTATAAGTGACTCACTGGGTAGAGAGTAATGGGAACTGCTGAGTGGCTCTCACAAGTATGCTAGAATCCAGTCAAGTTCTCAACTCAGAATGATAAGGGATTGTGAAAAGCAGGGCATGGTAGCTCATGCTTGTAATCTAAGCACTTGGGAGGTGAAAGCAGGAAGATAGGGAACTTGAGGTCATCTGCCACTGTGTAGTGAGCTTGAGGCCAGCCTGGGCTACAGAAACTGTGTCTCAAAAGAACAACATGAAGTAAACCACCATACCAAGGCCCAAAGTATGCAAAGTGGTGGAACGGAAAATGAGAAGCTTGGAACACAGACATTAAATAGACTTGCTCACCTTTTAATACTAGTACAAGCTTGCTGAAGTCATGGGCCCTTCCTGTCTACTTCAGTTTCCTTTCCTGTAAAAAGGATCTAATACCATTTCACGAATGCATAAATTAACTGAGAAACTGAGGTCTCAGATAAAGATGTATGGATGCCTCTTGCTTCTCCTCCTTCCTGCAGACTTGAGAATCCTGCCCATCTAGTAATTTCATTGGAAACGATGGAGTCTCTCAGCCTGGAGAAACTTTTAATCCTGATTTCTGTTCATTTTTTTTTTTTTTTTTTTGTTTAGCAAGTGTATTCAGGAAATAACTTTGCATATGGGTGGTGAGATGGGAGAATCAAGGGGTAGAGGATGAAGCAGGTGGACTCTGCAAAGTCAGATGATGATAGAATAATGGGGCTGGGTTCTGGGAATTGAGGGAAGTTTTGTTTTGTGTTTTTCATTGTGGTAGAGTAGACATGACACACCACTCACCACTTTAACCATTTCTAAGTGTGCATTTCAACAGCTATTAGCACATTCAGAACTTGCGGCCACCAGCACTCTCCCTCTCCATTAACCTCATCATTCCAAACAGACACTCTGGAGCCATTAAACAACCTTCCCATCCTCCTCAACCTTCCCATCCTCCTCCCCTGGCAATCCAGCAGAGGTTCTGAAATTGAAATTTCCTATTCCAAACTCAGCTGTGAATTTCTGACAGCCCTGGAAACCACGCCCTATAAGGTGTAGGCAGCTCAGAGCCACATCTGTGTGGGCCCTTCTGCCTGAGAGCCCCGCAGTACTGCTGCCCAGCTGTGGCCCTGAAATTTCTTTGGTTGATAGAGATCAACCTCCTTTTCTTTCTCCAGGGTCAGTCAAACAGACTTCCGTTACTTCTAAAAAACAATTCTAGATAGGGGGAGGAAAGACTGCAAAAGGCAGAGATGGGGGATGACATCAAGGAAATGGTGTCTTCTGTCACATCAGGGCAGGTGCACATATGCACTCAGAAAGATTGTGACAGAATGTACAAGACTTGTACAAGCTCAAGCCAGACAAAGCTCCAGCATGGAGAGGGGAAAGCAGGCAGTAAACCTCACCACTAGCTGAGCAGCCATCATCATTCGAAAGCTCCTGGGAGAAAGAGAGTAAGTATACTTTAACACTGTGAGCCTGGTAGGTAGACCACACTCCAGGGCAGACCCCATGCACAAGAGTAGTAATTCAACATTAACTAGATTTGATTGGGCAGAGGAAGAAAACTCAAAGTTAGGTGGGGAGGGGGGGGAGTAGATTTGGGAGGAGGTAGGGAAGGGGACTGAATATGATAAAAATATATTATATCAAATCTATAGATCAATAAATATATTTTTAAAAAACATGTTAGAATGGAGACTAACTATACCAGAGCCACAAAGCCTACAACTGGACAGACATGACATCCAAGAGACAGGGAGGGAGAGACTCACTGCTTAAATGGACCAGTTCAATTCCTAAGCAACATCCAGCCCCACTCTGGAAAGACAAAGAATTTTCTTCTCTCTGTCTCTCTCAGTCTCTGTTTCTGTCTCTCTTCATGTCTCTGTCTCTGTCTCTCTCTTTCTGTGTGCGTATGCATGTGCGTGTGCGTGTACGTGTGTGTTTAAACCAAACAGGAGGTCTGATGGCCCTGATACCTGGAAGGGATTAAATTCCAAAAATAGCTCAAGGCATTAAGAATACACATGGAGTGAGCAGCTCATGAAGGAGAGGGCAGTGAAACCTGGCAGGAAATGCTAACGAGAGAGGAATTCTTTAGGAATTGTGGGTCAGTGGGATCTTGCTCTACTCCACCTAAAAATTACTCTTTAATAGCAGCAGCATTATGGATCTTCCTCCCTGACCCAGTTGTTAAGAAGTCTCAGAAGAATGCCAAACTAATCTGCAATGTAGGAAATGAACTATGATGTAGATAGATTTTCTAGCACTGCCCTGTTTGAGTAAAGCCATGTTGATGGCCAGGTGACATTTGCATGGCCATCTGGTGACATTTCTTTTTGGGAACAGATTAATAGTGACTGGGGAGGTAGTTGAGTTGGTGCTTGGGCCAATAGAAGATTCTCAGGTGGCTCCATGGAGCTAAGCACATCTCTGAAGGAGGAGGTCCCCTGTTTTTTTTTTTTAATGATAATGGGGACATATAATAATTATTAATGCTCAGTGACTGGAAGGAGCTCTCCTTCAGTGAAGATGGAGTGCCTTTTAATTCTGAAATTATCAATCAACATAAAGTCTGGGTATTAGTGTGAGGTCCCTGTTTGGAAATTATAAATCTCCTGCCTCAGTGTCCCAGAGTAAAAGGAAAATAAATGCAGCTAGAACCAGTTTGCTTCTTCATGGAATCACCCCTGCTCCAATGCTCCAGAGCCACCATCCTGGCAGCCTGCAGTCCCCTTCTCCAGTGTGTGTGTGTGTGTGTGTGTGTGTGTGTGTGTGTGTGTGTGTGTGAGACTGGGGCTGGAGCTCACTGATTAGGCTGGCATGGCTGGCCAGAGACCCCAGTATCTGCCTGTCTCTACCTCATCAGAGCTGAGATCACATATGCAGCCACCATAATTTTTATATGGGTGCTAAGGACAGAACCCAGGTCCTCATGCTTGCATAGCGAGCACTTTGTCAACTGAGCTATCAGCTACCAGCCCCCCCCCCACCATCTACTTTCTTCAGTTTCTACATATGCCCCACTGCTCAGTACTGGGCTTGTGCTTTGAAAGAACAAATGTTTTGCTCTTGGCCCGTTCCCCAAAGCTCTGCCTCCACTGAGTTTCTCGTGCCCATTTCAATATGACAAGGCAACAAACTTCTCTCTGTTCTGCTTTCCATCCTCTTGACAAGCTGCTCTCCATGTGTCAACAGAGAAGGTCAGTGCCTTTCCTTCCAGGCCAGTGGGAGCCTTGCCTACCCTGTCCTCCACTTCTCAGGACCTGCAGTGTGTCTTACTGCAGAGATGCTGCAACCTAACTAATCTAACTAATCATCACTAGCACTGCAAATGAGCTTCCTCAGCCTTAGACCGCTGTCCTGCTTTCACTGGAATGGATCAATGAAGGCTATTTGAATGTAGTATTGGTTGTACTGATCAGTGCCAGCCACTTTTCCTGACATAAGGGAATCCAGCCCGGAGGGCCCAAGAGAATTGAGAGAAGCTTCTTTGATGGCTGTGTGCAAAACTTGGTAGCTTGGGAATACCTGGCTGGGAGGGGAAACAAGGTCTGTCCAGCTGTTCAGGAACAGGGTCCCCATCCACCGGTAGAGCATCCTCAAAGACACACAACTGTTCTGCTTCTTTCAGTGTATAACAACACAACAAAGCAGCTCTAAACCTGTGGGTCATGACCCCTTTGGGGTAGAATGACCGTTTCATAGGTGTCACATATCAGATATCCTGCATATCAGATATTCACATTATGATTCATAACAGTAGCAAAATTACAGTTATGAAGTAGCAACAAAAATAATTCTATGGTTGGGGGTTCCCGCAACATGAGGAACTCTACTAAAGGGTTGCAGCACCAGGAAGTTTGAGAACTACTCACATAGCTCTTGCACATGAAGTACCGTGGACAGAGGCTAAACCAGGGAAAGGTAAAACTTTAAAGATAGATATTTTTGGACAGAGGGATTATGGAAGACATTCAGGATGATCTACTCTTCTATTTTAATTGTTTTTTAAATCAAGCAGATTAGTTAATAACAGAAAATGCTAACACATTATTTTTAAAAAGTAAAATACATTCCAAAGTTTTAAAAGACCAAAATTAAAGTAATACTGAGTTTGAAATGTCATATTTTGAAGCTGCACATGGTGGTGCATGCCCATAATCCTTGAACTTTGGAGCCAGAGGGAGAAGGATTAATGTAGGTCTGAGGCCAGTGTGCTCTACATAGAAAGTTCCAGGCCAGACAAGGTTAGAGAAGGATACCCTGTGACAGAGACAGACAGACGGACAGACACACACACACACACACACACACACACACACACACACACACACACACACGTGTGTGTGTGTGTGTGTGTGTGTGCATCAAGTAAGGACAGAAATAAAGAAAGAAAAGCATTTAGTAGTTAAGTAAAAGAAATCCAGAGAAACAAAAATCCAGAAGGACCACAAGCTCCCTGAAGGTGGGGTCCTTAAATTTGAGGGTATCAAAGACTCACTCAGCTCACAGCCCTGTCATGCTTCAGAACAAAGACAGACATTCCACCTGTGCTTCACTACCATTCTCGATTACATGCATAAATGCAGCTGTCCTTTCCTCTCTGCTTAGGGCACAGGCAGAGAGAGCATCTTATAAAGTGAACTCCCAGCTCCACCCTGGACCTCATCTGCTCTTACCTTCCAATGGGCTCCCAGCCATGGGCCTTCATCTGCAGTTTCACATCCACTCCTCCTCCATCTTCCAGATCTGTTCTTACCTCTCAGAATTTAGACATCTAGTCCTTAGCATCTTGGGAAAAAATCTCTGATGTCTATTCCTCTCCTCCTCTTAATCTAAGCCTTATCCTCAGGGATCTTACTAAAGTGACTGAACACTTTCATGTCACAGGATCCAGAGGGTTCTTTTTGGGACTTTCTTAACCAACATGAGATCAGCTTTTAACCCATCTGCCCTCTTGTGCTTTCTTGAGACATCATTCTAGTGACTTCCATAATATAGATGACCACTTCATCTCTTGCCCTGTCCAATTTCTGGTTACTTTAAAGTCTCTCCCACTTAAATTCTACACGTTAGTATTCTTCAGGTATTCATCCCACACTTGTTTGATTTATCACTCTATTCAAATAGCATAAATAGTGGATGGTGGTATTTACATTTCTACCTTAAGCTCTGCTTATAAGCTCAAGATCATATACTCATGTGTCTTTCATATGTATAAAAGGTCTTTTTAAAAACATAATATTTATGTGTAATGTGTGAATTGTGGGTGCACACGTGGAGGTCAGCAGGCATCTTTCAGAATTTGGTTCTTTCCTTCTAACAAATGCACTCCGGGGATTGAACTTAGATTGTCAGGCTTAAGAGCAGGTGGTGAGCACCTACCTATGCTTTGCCTAAGAACTGATAGTCACCAGATACAACATCTTTTTTTAGGTTTCTCATGCTGGAAGCCAGACAATCATACATCTTTGACTTTTTTCAAGTCTGACATGATATCAGTCCTTTGGGAGGGGGCCTTAATGATACAATGGTTTCCAAAACACAGCATCAGACATTGAAGACTTGGTCTATGAGAGATGGGAGATGAAAAACGTTAGTTGAGTTCACAGCCCAAGTTTCCAAGACATAGTACAGACATAAGGGAATCCAGCCCAGAGGGCCCATCCAGCTGAAGAAATGGTCTTGAGCAGCTACAGACACAAATCCAGTCAGAGTTTGAAGGTCAGAGCACCAGAAAGGAGAAATGTGAACCACCAAAGGGATGTGGTTGAGGAGAACTGAACAAGCTGAAGTTATGCAACTGGGGAGGCTCAGTATTTTTAAAATTTCAATTTTTCCAGTTGATTTTATATTTGATGCAATCTTAACCAAAACTCCAAAAAGATTATGTACATATAAGCTGATTATAAAATACATACAGAAATGCAAAGGATGTAGGAAAACCAAAACCATTCTGGAAAAGTAGGGCAAAGTTAGAGTATGCAGACTGCCTGACTTCAGGACTTAACACATCTACAATTTAAATATTGTGGAATAAAGTTAGATAAATAGAACAATGCAAAGAATAAAGAGTCTAGGACAAAATATATGATCAAGTGATTTTCTTCAAAAACATAAAAGGAAATCATTTGAATAAAGTATAGTCTTTTTTGAGAAATGTTGCTAGAACAATTGGACACCACATACAAAAATTATTTCATTCCTCATACTATATTCATATATCAAAATGAGCTCAAATGGATCAAATTCATAAATGTAGGAGATAAGAATAAATAGTTTCAAAAAAACAATAAAGCCACACTGTATGGATTCGGATTATGTGAAGATTTCTTTGACACACTACTAAAACATCACACTCAAAAGAAAGATAAGATTAATAAAATAGACTTAACAAAATTAAGGACTACCCCCTGCCAAAACATAATGCTGAGAGAATAAAAATATAAGCCATAGCTTTGGAGAGAATGTTTGCCCATTAGATAGTTGATAAAGACTGGCATCAGAACATAGAAAGAACCCTCAGAATTCAATCATATCTAACAGTCAAAGCAGTTGAACTGACACTTATGGAAGATGAAGAGACAGTGGTTATGCACATGAAAACATGGTCAGCAGCTTGTGTCACCAGGGAGAGGCAAAGCCATAATGTGCTTCTCTTTCACACCTCTTAGAATGTCTTAAAATTTAAGGCCCAGTTCACCAATAACTGGTGTGGACACAGAACTAGGATCTTCATATACTGATATTGCGAGTGAGCCAAAACCAGCACGGCCACTGTGGTAAACAGTTCGGCAGTTTCTGAAAAGACATAACAACACATGCCTATGACACGACCTATTCATCCTATTCCTAGGTGAGTATGTGAGAGAAGTGAAGGAAGGTGTCGATGTAAAACATGATACTCATAGCAACTTTATTTGTCACAGCTCAAATTGAAAATAAACCAGTGCTCACCCATAGGCAAGGCCCTCCAGCAGCCAGCAGCAGGGACATCTCTGCAATGGAACTGTACTAGACAGGAGAAGGGTGGAACTACAGCCGCACATATCAGGATGGATAAACCTCACAATCATTATTCTGACTGAAGATGCTAAAGCACACACAGTGTGATTCTAACTTATATAGAATCCCAGAAAACACGTACTAATCCAGAGTGACAGAAAACAGATCCTGTTGCCCAAGGGCTTGGAGACGGGTGTTAGGCTGCGAAGGCAGGAAGGTTACAGAGGGGCACAAGTGAGTTTTGGGGTAACGAATATGTTCATTATTTTGATTATAGAGGATGGATTCACAAATGTACACACATGTCAAGAATTGTCAAATTGCATACTTCAAACATACGCACTATATTGTATGCCAATTGTCTCGCAATAAGACTACTTTAAAACACATTTAGAATCTGCCACTTTTCTCCATGTCTATGACTACCACACTGGTGAGAATTACCCTCTCCCTCTAGCCTTTGACAAAAGGCTGACCTTTCCCTCTCAGACCAGGAGTCAATTCTACATTGTAGTTAGAGAGCAATGTTTTAAGAAGATGTATCTATTTACATTACTATGTAGCTCAAAATCCTTCAAAAATAACTCATCAAGACCAAACACTTACTCTTGCCTACAAGAACCCCTTACTGCTCCTGACTGAGTTCTAGTCTCTCGTCCCCTCTGCTTTTCTCTTTTTAATCACCCTGCATGATCATCTCCTGGACTTGACAACACTGTTCTTGTTGCAGGGCTTTTACATGTCCAGTTTCTTTGTTTGGGACTTTGCTCTTATCTAGACAAACTCTTAACCCATCCTTTAGTCTTTAATGTGATTTCTTCTGAGAACCCTGGAGCATTCACTGGCATCTCCTTCACAGTGCCAGCCAAACATGTAAGTAACCTGTGCAATTTATTTACGACTTATCCCATCTAAGCTTCAAGACAGTAGGGGCCATTGTACCCTCAATGCCTAGAACACTGCCTCCCATCTACAGAAACAATGAAGGGCAAAACATAGAACCAGAGTCTACTTTCTGACCCAACAGTCACCCCTTGACTTCCAAAGTAGACTTTGTTTTGCAAGTCACCTATGCAAAAATCCATCCACAGGTATCTAACACTAGGTTGTACTTTCTCTTGTAATGATTTAGGTTTGAATTTGGTAAATATTGTAAAAGATAATAAAGGGTTGGTGGTATGGCTCAGCAGGTAAAAGTGCTTGCTGCCAAGCCTGAAGACCTGAGTTCAATCCCTAGAACCTAAACAGTGGAAGGAGAGAATAAACTCCCACAAGTTTTTCTCTGTCTTCCACCTGCATGCTATACTACACACACACACTATATGCACACTATACAGACACACACACACACACACACACACACACACACACACACACTTACTTTAAAGAGCCACAATAGAAGGCTTGTGGTGCAGCTTGACATGTGCAAGGCCCTGGGTTTTACTCCTAGCACAGGGGGAATAAATGAAGGGAGGCCAAGGGAGGGAAAGGAAGGAGAGAAAAGAGGCAAGGTAGGAGGGAGGCAGGAAGAAGTGCTGAAAAAAATATATCTTTTAGTCTTAAATAATTAAAAAATAAAATCATGTACTAGGCTTCCAAGAGAAATGTTAGTGATGTGTGACATAGCTGAATTTGTAGGTCAGCTGCAATTTTTAAAAAGTCATTCAAGCTCATCTTAATACTAACATGTATTCTGGATGTTTCACCCTGTGACGGTTAACCAAGGAGGAAACCAGATGGGAATGTGCTGGAGAGGATGGGCTCTGCAAGAAACGAAGCCTGACTGGCCACTGACCCAGTGCTTCCTGTCTTTAGCAAAGCAGTGGCCTAGATTTCCATGTAGCAGGAGAGTGGGACTGGGGAGATAAAGACGGCAAACATGGATGCTTTCCAAAGCAGCTTCCTAAGAAACAGCTCACCCCCTCACTCCCCCACCATGTTTATTTAGACTCCCCTTAATTAGAGCATTTCAGCATGCAGGCATAATCCAATCTGAAGGAACATTTCCCTGGAGAGCCATCTGTCAGAATTAGACCACACTTAGCTACTGGACAGTAATGCAGTATTGTAAATACCACAGACTGCTTAGATTCTCCAAAGGCTCAAAACTCATTTTCCAAGCAAGCATACGCCAATCCTGGGGAGGAGGCTTTCTGTCAGGAAGCTGGCTTGCTGTTCTGGACAGTAATGCTTCCAAAGGTAGAAGATCATTAAAGCTCATCCCAGGGGGACGTTCTCCCTGACTAGTGCCACCTTTCTTCAGAGATGAAATTGCTGTCCTTGACAAATCTATTAAGTTCTCCTTGAGTTGTTGCAGGATCTAAAGAAGTTTTTCCACTCAGCCCATGTCCTCAGCCATGGGATAATGGGACTGGCAGGGGAGTGATGCAGACTCCACTCCTGTTTCCAGCTCAACACTAGCCAACTCATTGTGCAGATATTTTGATATTCACCCCAAGGCAAGCTGACTGGCCCAGAAGAGTGTAGAGTGGGAGGTGGGATGGGGGAAGGGATAAGAAGGTCTCTTTTTAACATCCCCATCATGTCCCTCCATTTCAGAGGTGATGTGAAACACAGTCCCTCCTATGTCTTCTCACCTCTTTCCCATCTTTCTGCCATGCCACTGTGCCCTGTTTAGATCTTGACAAGGCTGGTACGCACATCCCTCAGGAGCTGCTCACAGCTCATGCTGCCTTGCTCTTATGAGAATTCCTCTCAGTTCACTGGAGTCATCTGTAAAATGACTGGCAAGTTCTACCCTCTACTTTGGGGTGATCTGTAGGCCCCCGATCTTCAAGTGGGATGTCTCTGGGGTGCTTCATACTCCAGTGCTCCTAGACTTCATTTAGCCCACCGCCCATCTTCCCCAGTTCTCTGACCTAACCTTTCTGGTTTCCATTCATGTTGAGTGGTAACACCGGAAAAGTAGTCACTCAAAAAAAAAAAATCACTTGTACAAGAATAACTGTCAAGGTTGGAGCTACAGAGTGCTTGCCTGGCAGGCACAAAATCCTGGTTATTCTCCAGCACTGCAGAAACCAGGCATGGTTGCATATGTCTGTAATTCTCGAACTCAAGGGGTGAAGGCATGAAGATCAGAAATTCAACGTACTCCGGGGCCCCACAGAGAGAGACCGTGTCCTCCTCAGCCTCTGATTCCAAGAAACTCAACTTAAGATACGAGAATACTGTTACAATTTTCATTTTATGCTTCATTCATCCACATGCAAATTTACTGTGCTAAGTTACAGGCTTTGCTTTCAAAGGCATCTACCCTAGGCAAAGGCATGGGTGTCAGTGGATTCAGAATAAAATTCTTCCTAATTCAGCTTAATTTAGATTTTTTACCTTTCAAACATAGGAGTAGTGGAAATGTGCAAGTAAAAAGATAGAAAAATACAAGACAAAAGTAAGCAAAAACTTGTATGGCTCTATAAATACCAAAGTACACTTGAGGGCAAAAAATATTTTGTAAAAGACACAAAATACTGACAAAAGCTTCAAACAGTGACCAAACCACTAGATCACGGGTAAAGTGCTTGTGGTGTAAACACATAGATCAAATTCAGCTCCCCAGCATCCATGTGAAAAGCTGGGTATGGCAGTGCATACTTGGCATCTCAACACTGAAAATAGACATAGGAGGATTCTGGGCACTCAGTGGCCAGCCATGCTAGCCAACTGGTGAGTTTCAGATGAGTGAGAGACTTGTCTCAAAAACAAGGTGGACATCAATGAGATGGCCCAGTGGGTAAAATACTGGCTACACAAGCCTGAGCCTGATGACCTGAGTTCAACCCCTGGAACCAACTCCCAAAAGTTGTCCTCTGATCTCTGCAGGTGAGCTATAACATTTACACCCCACCCCACCTGTTTTGCCAACACAATAAGAATAAATAACATAAAAAATAAGGTGAAGAGAAACAAGAATATAGTCAACATTGACCTCTGGCCTCAAAAGATGCATGTATGAACACACACACACACACACACACACACACACACACACACACACACACTCACACTCACCAAAAGGCCAGAAATAAAGAGGTACTATTATTATAATTTTAACTCTATAGGAAGCAAAAGGTGATAGAACTACTGAGAAGGAACTAAAAATGCACCACCACAGTAGGAAATTCCAACCATATTTTATCAATAATTGGTATGTGAGAAATTTCAGTCACTATGAGAAAGTAAGGTGGTCACCTTCTCAAATGCACCTAGCACCTCCCTTTATAAAATCCAAGGTGTAAGAGAACACAAACCAAATTTCATGAGATAGTAAACCATCTGTAAAACAAGCCATGCCATCTGATCAGAACTGCACTGTTAAATTAACCCACTAAAAATGAAACAGAACATTTTAAAACAACACTCAAGAGTCACATTTGACATTAGAAAGATGAAAACATAGAACATCAGTATCTGTGGACACATGGCTATAGCAGTACTTCTGAGAAAATGTAAAGGCTTAAATGCATCTGGATTAGTTTATACAAAAGCCTATTTCAGGGGCACCTGAAAGTTAAAAATAGGTAAGAAGGTAGAAATTGACCATTTTTCCCAAGCTAAGTCCTAATTATTAAATGCACATTTTTTGTATTTGTTTTATTTTTATTTTTTGATTTTTCAAGGCAGGGTTTCTCTGTGTAGCTTTGGTGCCTGTCCTGGATCTTGCTCTGTAGACCAGGCTGGCCTTGACCTCACAGAGATTCACCTGGCTCTGCCTCACCGAGTGCGGGGATTAAAGGCATGCACTACCACCACCTGGCATGTTTTATTTTATTTAAATTTTTTTATTTTACATACCAACCACTGTTACTCTTCCCTCCCCTTCTTCTGTTCCCCTCCCCCACCCCCCCATTCACTCCTCATAAGGGGGTAAGGCCTCCCTTGTGTAGTCAACACTGTTTGGCATACCAAGATGGGGCAGGACTAAGGCCCTCCCCACTGCATCAAGACTGAGTAAGGCATCCTACCATAGGGAATGGGCTCTAAAAAGCCAGTTCATGTCCAGGGATAGGTCCTGGTCCTATTGCCAGAGGCCTCACAAACAGATCAAGCCATACAACTGTCACCCACATTTAGAGGGCATAGTTTGGTCCTGTGCAGGCTCCCCGGCTGTCAGTCCAGAGTCCGTGAGCTCCCTCTAGCTCATGTCAGCAGTCCCTGTGGTTTTTCCCATCACGATCTTAACCCCCTTTAGTCCCTCCTCTCTCTCTTCAACTGAACTCTGGGAGCTTGGCCAAGTGCTTGGCTGTGGGTCTCTGTACCTGCATCCATCGGTTACTGGATGTACATTTTTAACACTGAAAGACTGAAAATTACTAAAGATGAAAATACTTAGAAAATAATGGGAAAATTGAATTAAAAAGTAGAAGACAAAAACAGAGTAAGTAAAATAGAATGTTAGTGCCCAAACAACCTTGAAATGCTGACAAAGGTCCAGTGGTACCAACCAAGGAAAGGATGAATGATGTTAAAAGCGGGGACAGTGTGACTACAGACAGAAAACAGAGTAAGACTGTGAAGAAATTCAGTCAATACATTTAAAACAGAAGAAATAAATTATCAAACAAGTCTAAACAATCAGTGCATTAGGAAGAAATAGAAAATGGTGTTGGTCTCCTGGCCACTAATGTAGCTAAATGATTTCCTTCAAAGAAAATACCTGACCCAGAACACTGCATGCCACATTTCACTAAACACTGTGGATAAAAGTAGTAGATATTATACAAAATCTTCAAGAGAAGAGAAGATCCAATGCCCCCTAACTTGTTTTTAGTTTAGTTTTTAAAGACACGTTCTATGTGACTCAGGTTGACTTCCTGCCTCAACCTTCCTAGTAGTGGGATCACATGGATGTGCAACAATGTCTGGCTTTACAATTAATTTTAAAGGATTCTATATAAAACCAAATTATACAACTAGATGAACAGAGATCAAGAAAGTAAAACCACTGGTTTTAATTTACAAATATAGCTGAAAAAGATTAGAACATTATAAAACCAACTGGCAGGAAAACACACACACACACACACACACACACACACACACACACACACACACAGAGAGAGAGTCATGTGTATCTGTTTATGAAGAACAGTAGACCATGAACAAATTTTCAACAAAACTAGAAAACAGTCATATAATATAAAACATTGAAAGATGAAAGACACAATTAGGCTTAGTGCAATAAATTCAGAAAAGTCATATAATAAAATTCCATGTCCACTCAGGCTTTCAAATAGTCTAATTCGATATGTCACCTAACGGTGAAATACTTCAAAGCATTTCTTTTAAGATTAGAAACTAGTCCTAGAAAACACAATGAAACAAGTAATAAAGATGGGGTGACAGGAGACATCAAAAGAATCAGAAGGGAAAGGACTAACAAAATGGGGGCTGGGGAGGTGGTTCAGTGGGTAAAGTGTTTGGTACATAAGCATCAGGACCTGGGTTTGGATCTCTGGACCCCATGTAAAAGCTGAGTGTGTTCACATATGTTTGTGATCCTAACAACTGGGGAGGGGCAGAGACAAGCAGATCCCTAGAGCTCACTGTCCAAAAAGGCTAGTCAATCAGTGAGTGCTGGGTTCACAGAGATCCTGACATCCTGTCTGAGAAAAGATAAGAATGTAGATAGTGGTGGTGGCTCACGTACTTGGGAGGCAGAGGCAGGTGGAATTTTGTGAGTTCGAGGCCAGCCTGGGCTACAGAGTGAGATCCAGGAAAGGTGCAAAGTTACACAGAGAAACCCTGTCTCGAAAAAGCAAAAGCAAAAAAAAAAAAAAAAGAATGTAGATAACAGAAAACACTCCTGATGTAGACAACTGCCCCCTCCATCATACATATGTGCTGTCAGTTGAACACACACACACACACACACACACACACACACACACACACACACACCATGTAGACACATATCATGTACATGTACACACACACATGAACAAAATAGTCTTTATCTATCTATATATGCTACAATTGTCAATGCATAAAATGCAAGCAATCTGTGATCAAATTATTAGATACAATATGTAGAGATACTAAGTGTTGGCAAGAATACAGTATGAAATAGGTCAGATCCTACAGGCAGTACTGTAAACTGGCCAGACTACTTAAGGATGTTCTTTGACCATTCCCAGACATATTCACTAGACAAATTCTTCCTCCTATTTAGTAGGAGTATGCATAAGAATGTATAATGGCAATAGTTTCTAAAGTAGAAACATACTTAGTAATTCAACTGCATAAGTTATGGTGTGCCATACAACAGATGCTAAAACATCACCACAGAAAATAAAAGCTGGACAAGGAAGCTCATGTCTGCAATCTCAACACTGTGGGCATGGAGACATGAGAATCAGGTGTTCAATGTAATCTCAGTTCCACAGTCAGACCAAAGACAGTGTGTGTTCCAAGATACTGTCTCAAAAAAAAAAAAAAAAACAACAAAAACCCACAACAACAAATAAATTCAATTAAGTTCAAAAGACTATGGTTATGTACCTAAACATCAATTATTCTAATAACATAATAGTTAACATAGTTTACAAAATAATATAATGTTTTTAAAATAAATTTCAAAAATAGGAAAAACTAGGCAACCTATTGCTATATGGTAAATTATTTTAAAAACCAAAGGAACTGTAAATCTGAACTTCAATATATTGATTAACTCCAGGAAAGACTTGAGGGATAGTCAAGGGACATACAGCATTCTGCAAAAAAGACTGATAATGTCCTTCTCATTTAGCTAAGTTCTAAACTAGTGTTTTTTGTTATTATTTTAAAAGCATATGCATGCATTATACATGCTGTTGTCTGCATTACAGACTCCATCTAAAACAGTAGTAGTTCTCTATCTTCCTAATGCTGTGACCCTCTAATACAGGTCCTCATGGTGTGGTGAACCTAACCATAAAATTATTTTTATTGCTTATTTTATAACTGCAATTTTGCTACTATTATGAATCATATGTAAATATTTGGCATGCAGGATATCTGATATGTGATTCCTGTGAAAGGTTTGAAGAGTCATGGGCCACAGGTTGAGATGCTTTGCTTTGTTCCAATAATTATGCTATTTTGAAAGCTCTTGAGGTCTATCTCTAAGAGGCCTGGAGCTTCATCCACCCTTTGCTTCAAGAGCTCCATCCCACAGCTCTTTCTGCCATTGCTCACTCTAAGTAGTTCAAACAGCAGAGTGATTATGTGTCTGATGGGTAATGAGTAGAAAAATAATGCAGAGTGAGACTCAGTGGATTCTCACACAGACACAGCTCAGTAGACCCCAGCAATGGTTAGAATCCTGATAAGCACTTAGATGGAACTTGGCTTCCCAAGCAGAGAACACAAACCAGGGCTGTCTATAGGACTTTCCAGTCCTTCGCATCAGTGAACCAAGCAGTCCTTAGAATGTTTAGTCCCACATGTGGTGATATCCTGAGCTGATATTATCAGCTGTAACCAGCTAGAAAAACCAATTGCCAGCATCTTCACCCAACTTTGCCTTCAGTGAGGTTACACTGGCAAACTGAAATCAGGTTTGCTGGCAGTAATTCCAACACAAGAATCAGCAAATTCTATTATGTCAGCTATACTCCCCTGGGCCCTACCCTCCAGCCTGGTGACACTATCTACCAGCATACCCTTAGATATGACACAGTTGTGAAATCATATGATCATTGCTTGTGACTTGCAGAACAATGGGATGATACACATTTCACCTAGCAAGCTCTGATTATAGAGTGTGCCCACTTCATCTGTATTCAACCATGCAGAACACACACACTAGACATCCCTTACATCCTTTCCTGTCTGGGCAGAATTACATACTTACCTCTTTCAATCTGTAAATGGTCTGATGCTCATGGAAAATATAGGGGAATTCCCAAATTGGCTACCACAAATTGCTGGAAATAGCTTTGTAAGTAAAATTTAATGGAAACATAGGCTTTAAAGTATTAATTTTTTTAATGGCCTATGTTATACTATGTCCCTTTCTGAACACAATCTATCCATGCTGGCAGAAAGGGGTTCTCCTAACTTCTACTGTCACCAGGAGAGAAACTGTGACACTCTCTCTCAGGAAGAGTCTGAGAGGATCACAGAAAGCCTCTGAGCCACCAGCCAAGAAGCAGACCACCAAGAAAGAGATTTCTGATGTGTCTTGGGCCTATTTGCCCTGGAGCCAGTAATAAATGTCAAGTGCATGGGCCTGTAGTCAGTGTTCCTGATGAGCACCAAACTCAGGCTTTCTGAAATGTTGACCTCCTGCCAGGAACTGTCCTCTCTCTCTTGACTAAGAAAAATCTCCACCAATGTCCATTATATTATTACTGCACTGGTTTCCATGGCTGAGAGCAAAACCCATCATTTTTGCACTCAATAATTTCAATTTTATTTCTCCCCAGGAAATTATGAAGATTAAATTTTATTTCAATGTGAGTATTTATAAAGTTCACACTCTTTCCAGAGGAATAAAACTTAACAGAGATTAATTGGTTCATGGGTTTACCACTACATAACATCTTCAAGTCCAGTATCCCTAGAGCCTCACCAAATGAGTCCTTCATGGGAACTTCATTTTATTCACTATCTTAATAAGATAAAAGACTTGAAATATCATGTGGTACACATCTGCAATCACAATTCTCAGGAGGCCAATGCAGGGGATTGCCAGTGCTAGGCTAGCCTGCTCTACAAAGTGAGATCCTATCTCATGAAAGTAAACTTATATATCTTATTTTTAGACACTATTCTGGAGGTGTGGTGCTAGTCAGAAACAAGTTAAACCTGGCTTTTGCATTTAACAGCACAGTCGGCCAGGGAAGAAATAAAACTGAACAAATGAACAGAAGAAAACAGTGTATGTAATGGTAGTACAAAGTGACATTGAAAGCAAATATCAGAGACTTTTTCCAATCCGGGACACAGAAAGTTTAGCTTATAGATGGGGCATAAGAACTTGGTAGGAGTAGCAGGCGAAGAGGACAGAGAGGTAAACCAACATAGCCCATCATGTGAACTAAACAGAATGACTGCTGTAAAGCAATCCTAATCCACACTCAGCTGATACTCAGCTATGAATCCCTGGCTGAATCTCTTAATGGGGCATCCATCTGAGGTTCATCTGCCAAATGAAGAAATTAGATTGTAGGATTTGTAGAGTTCTATTAGATGGCAAAACAAACATAATAAATAGATGGTGTTCAGTTACTGTAAGTAAAAATAAGGTTTTTTTTTTTTTAAAGAAGCTTCAAGCATCACAGCAGTTTCCAGCATTAAGGTAAGTATTCACAGAAACCCCTCCAGATAAGAAGTAACACTAGCTTACAAAATTCTTCTAAGTGTGCAGCACAGCTAATGAGGCAAAAATAGAATTTTTCAGTGACCGGAAACAATAACTATGAATCCACCGAGTAAGTAAGCCCTGGAGCTGGGGTTGGAAGGAGGGGAATGTGCTCTAGTGTTTAGCTCCTGGTATTCAAAGGACCGTGAGACAGTCCTGCTTAAAGCTAGATTTCCAAATCCCAGGTCACATTGTTAAAAGATGAGTGAAACAGGTAGATATTGGGATACATCCTATCTTGGACTTAACCTAGAAAAAGGAGGGGAAAAAAGCATCTCTGTAACCAGTTTCCAACCAATAGCACATACTGCCAACCGCCCAAATCTCTAAAGCTCAGGATTTTTTTTTTAAACTGTTCACTTTTACATCTTATAGACTCAATCTCAAATCATGGTTGGAGGAATGTATTTAAATGCACACATTTTTATAAAGTTTCAAGCTAGATAATTTTATAGCTACAAATAAAATAGGCAGTAAGACCTGATGAGTCATTAGCCAATAGAAATGCCAAGAAAAAGAGCCAGAGATGCTCAAATCTCAACTGGAGCCACAAGGAATAAAATACAAAAGCAACCACATATAAAATACATACATACATATATGCATACACTTATAAATGTATACATAGCTATGCATGTATGTATGTGTATGCATGTGAATGTATAAAAGAAATGGAAACTATATTGAGGGGGAATAAGATGATCAAATAAATTTAAAAAGTACAAAAATGTCAAATAATGGGAAAAAATAAATGGCTAAGAATTTTCCAGAATTAGAGAAAAGATACTCAGATTCAGGACTAAATCCTGATCAGGATAAACAAAAAGAAATGCCTAATAGCAATGTTGTAATTACAGTATAGAACACTAAGAAGGAAAGGAAGATCTAGAGATCAATAAAAGGGAAAACTGACATACGCAGTAGTAAATGGCACACTAAATATTGACTTTAAAAAGAAAGTTAGGAAACAATGGAATAATTACCTCACATCCCCCAAATCAAAGTAACAGAGTTTTATTCACCTAAATTTTATTCCCAGAAAAGTAGCCTTCAAAGAATAACCTCAAAACAAAGACACTTTTGGGAGTGTTGGGTTTGACTGGAGGCTATGGCCAGTCTACAGACTTTCCAAGAAACAGACATCCCAGTTTCCCTCTCCTCACTCCTTTGTTGTCTGAACCCTGGGAGAAGCCAAACACCAAGGGAGGTTTTACAGCATGGAGAGAGAGAGAGAGAGAAATAAAAACCTGAGGCCTCCAGGGGCACCAAGCAGGAATGAATGGAAGATCCAAAATAGTCCTTCAACTAAGGTGATGAAGTAAAAACTACCTTGCTTTCAGAGCAAACAAGAACAGCACATGAGAACTCCATGTACCAGTCAACATCTTTCAATGCAGGATACATCAGCAAACTGAACTCAGCAGTGAACAGAAAAGGTAACACATCAAAGCAAGTTTGGATTAATCTAGGAATATAAGATTGAGTGAAAATTAGAAAACTGATCAATATAATGGACCATCATAGTAGATTAATACAGTTATTTCAGTAGATTATATAGTTATAGCATTTGAAAAAGGGACAACCTTTCATGATGTAACTCAGTCCACTAGGAACAAAAACAGACTTTTATTTAGCACAAGGTTTAACTATGAAGCTCAAGTTGGCCTCAGATTTATAATTCTCTTGCTTCAGTTTCTTGAGTGCTGGAATTGATGGTGTGAGATACCATACTTGGCAGAGAAATGCCTCCTGGATATCTTGAAGGTGCCCACACAATACCTCTAGGAAAAAAAAATCATACTCTACAGGAATGTAAAGACATTCTATCTAAAATATGCAACAAGTCAAAGATGCCTGCCCCCATATTTACTAGTTCAAACCCTACTGGATATCCTAGTTTGTACATTAAGCAACAACAACAAAACCAAAAAAACTAAGAAATAAAAGGTACAGACCAGAAAGCAGCAAAACCATCATAATTCATACATGACTGATTATTTACAGAGAAAATTCAGAAGCACCTATAAGAATTAAGAATTTCACAAGAGAAACATACAAATGTTCACTTACACACCTGTAATAGTCATAAAATGCTATTTGAGAAGTTATCATTTAAGGTAACAAAAATAGGTAGCTAGCAACAAATCTGACAAGACCTGGCAGGAACTTTATGTAGAAAAACCACAAATCCTGAAGGCAAGGCTTCAAATAAAGCTTACATAAATGGAAAGAACACTGTGAATGCAAAGATGTGAACTTGCCTTAAACTGCTCCATAGACTTCACACACTCCAAAATCAGACAAGATCATTTACTCATGCTAGGCAAATGCTCTATCCAATCCCTCGAGGACAAAACATGTAATGTAATGTCAGTGCTGAACAAATGCATTTAAAAAATATTTTCAATTGAATTTGAGGATTCAGAGTCCCTGGGAAGTCCACAGAATTGTATCAGCGTATGGATAAGACAAATTGAAAATGAAAGGGAGAAAATTCTAACTTTTAAAAAACTATTTTCCTGTGATCTGGTTCTTAAAATATAGTGATATAAGATCCTAAAAGGAAGAATTTTTGTTTGACAATGCAGCTTTAAAAATTATGTGAAAAATCAAGTATCAGTGAAAACTAAACCAAGAGAAGTTTTTGTTTTTTTAGATGATAAGGTGCATTATGGAATAAGAGCATTTGGCAAACTATGCAATGTGAAGGTGCAGTGCAGCAGAGCAATGGAGAGGAAAAGGAATCCAGAAGCAGATTCTTCTTAAATGAAAATCCACATATGACAGAGCATGCACTGCCATGCACATCACTGGGGAAACACTCCAGAAAATTCCATATCGACCTAGAAGAATAAATCTGGGGTGTGTCATAAATGAACTGGAGTTGAATCCTCTAGTGTAATGGTAGTTTGGGATGGGGCATTTGAACAGTGGTTGGATTTAGAGGAAATCCTGAGTGTGGGGCTCCGTGGTGGAACTAGTGTCCTTAGGTTAGTGCTCAGGCTCTCTTCAGCAGTGAGGATGTTGGGAAGGCAAGATGGGAGAGAGTGCCATCAGCTGTGAGCCTTGCTAACACCTTGAGTTTAGACTTCTTGGGCTCCAAAACTGTAAGAAATCAATGTCTGCTTAGATGCTTTTCCTGTGGGATCTTGTTATGGCAGCCAGAGCAGACCAATTCAAGATGCCTCTGTTATATGATGAAAAAAAAAAACACTATTCTGGGAAGACAGAAATTACATTTGATAAATACATATGTATAGGAACAATTTAAAAGGTAGGACAGAGGCCATAAATTTGAGAAAGAAAGGTGGGGGCAGTATACAGAAGAGGTAGCAAGGAGGGAAGGAGAAAATCATATAGTTATATTTTAATTTCAGAAAATAAAGATGTCAAAACTTTAAAACTTTTGGCCATGCAGGGTAGCATCCTTCTGAACCTACAGCACTCAGGAGACAGAAGCACACATATCATTACAAGTTTGAGGCTAGCTTGATTTACTCTCTATAGTGAGTTCAAGGTCAGCCAGGGATACATAGTGAAAAATCTATCTCAAACACAAGCAAACAAATCCTACAAACTCAAAAGCTTGCAATAGAAAATTATGGAGAAATATATTAACAACATACCAAGATTCTTAACGAAGACACAGCCATGCTAGTTTACAACAGAAAACATTGATACATTTTACAATATCAGGCATAAGAATTTCTATTAAAAGTTACCATGGAGTCCAGACAGATTAGCTCAGTGGGTAAAGGGAGGGGCTGAACAAGTCTGAAGACCTGAGTTCCACCCCCAGAACCCATGTAAAAAGCAGGATGGTAGCATGTATGTAATCTCAGCAGTCCTACAGGGAGATGGGAGACAGGCTCAAAGCCAGCTTAGCCTACAGTATGAAGCACAGGAGCAACCAAAAGAGACCTTGCCCTATGAAGCTAGAACGAGTCCCCCCCTCCCCCCCCGGCCCTGCCCGAGTTGTCCATTCACCTCCATGCTTGACACATGTAAGTACCCATTCACCCCTCCACACACTAATAAAAATTGTTACAAATATAAGTTACCACAGAGTTAATACACATACCACCATAAACTGACAGATGACTATAGTGCATATAACTAACATAGACTTACATACAGACTATAAAAAGAACTTAGATCATCATGGAGGAGAAAGCAGCAGAAGAGTGTGCTGAACAGCCTTTCACAAGAAAGGAAGCCAGAATGACAAATAAACACATAAAAAGATGATCAACCTTGGCAGCCAAGAAAAAAAGCAGTCATGGCGTTTCACATGGATACACATACACCCTAACCAGCATGAGGAGAGCAAGAGTTGGTGAGAAAGTGGAGCCCTGGAAATGGTGACATCTCACCAGCAGGGGACCTACTTGAGGAGCCACTGTGGAAAGGGCCTTGTAACTACTTGGAAATGTTGAACAACTGTATCTGAACTTCAACAGGGAATACACTCTAAAAAACAGTGGCACTGAGAACCAACAGACGAACATAAAGTCATTCTCTGTTATGCTATTCTGAACCACAATTAATAAACTGAATGTCATCATCATTGTAAGAATACTAAGGGGCTGGAACAAAGTCTCCATAGTTAAGAACACTTACTGCTCTTGCAGAGGCCCAGGTTCAATTCCCAGGACCCACATGGGGACTCTTAACTGCCCGTACCTCCAGCAATGATGCCCTCTTCTGACCTTCACAGGTACCAGGCACAGACACACATGTAACCAAAACACATTTACCCATAAAATAAAAATCAGTGGATAAAATTCTTCCAGAAAGAATGCTTATTTGTCATATATTAGAACAATGGAATATTGTATACAATGAAAATACACAAATCACATCCACTGCATTGACCTCTATTGTTAAATATCATAATTCATGTTGAGTATAAAAGAAGAGATATGAAAAGAAGGAACAAAACTTCAACACACACATACACGTGTCACAATATAAGTAAAATTCAGGATAGTGGAAGGGACTATGGCAACAGAATACCAAGAGTAAAAGTATGAGTCTGTTCTCTTCTTCATCTGCTTCTTTCATGCCTGCCCATTTACCTACTCTCTCATTGTTCTGCTGGTGTACATTATACACAGGGTATTTCATGCTTCTACATCATAGAAGCAAAGCTGTAGTGAATCTCAGATCTCTGTTCTCAGTTTCTGGACACAGTCACATTAAAAATTACGAGGCAGATTATGAAACAATCTGTAATTCCACTCATAGTACCTCCCTTCTCCTATGGCCATCCAAAAGCCTGGGTAAATGCTTCATGAGGAATCACACATTCTTCTTAATTCTTCTGCAATCCAGAATTTTCTAACAATGATCCAGAAACTCTTAGTTCTGGAAGAGGGCTGCAATGGTACTGATCTTATGGCTAGAAGGTCTCTGTAGCCTGACACCATATTCCTGTCCTTTTTGAGGAGACCTTTCCCCCATGGACCTGCCTCACCTGGACTATGGTCAGCCTCTGTGTACACACTGTTGCTCTCTCCACAAAACCCCTAGATGGCAACTTCCAGGATCCCCACTGAGCTACCTAGAACTTCTCTAGCTAGTTTTCGGCTCCATTTGCCAGATCATTACAAAAGAGTCTGTCTGGATGGTGTGAACAGTGCCTCCCTACCCAAGCCTGAGATCAGACCTCATCAGAGCTCATCATCATGGCTGGGTTCTATACCCATATATATTTGTTAAATGCCCCAGGGGGTGCTATTCTGGGGACACTCAATCTTACTATGAACATCCTTTCTATTTCATTCATTTAATTCTCCTCAGTTGCCTCCTGATTTTGGTAGCTGGGATTTGAAGATAATCCTTGCTCTCCTCAGCATCCATTTTTGAGTTTACAAATGTTATTCAAAATGAAGAGGTCTGTTTCTTCCACAATATCCCAAATCACTCTAGCTTTATTAACAGCTGTTCTCTCCACTTTCTCTTCCTTTCAAACATGAAGATGGAGCCCACCATGACCTTGGCCACACTTTCCTTACCTAGATAGCATGACAGAGCTGGCACAGGTACTTCAGGACACGTGGAGAGAACTACTAAGGTGTGAGGAAGTTCCCAGATCACAAATATGTCTAAGGGCTGAAGAGTGGCTTGTGGGTATTTGGTCCTGGGGTACAGATTTTGGGGTCTCCTTCTTTGGCACAGTGAGTCTCTGACTCACTCAAGGCTCAGTCCCAAATTATATCTGTACCTGAGCCAGAAAGTGACTTGGTCCCTCTGGATGCCAAGGTGAAGAGGGCACCACTGGCCTCAAGAAAAGGCACTAAGAGTAGCCTCGGGGAATCTCAACAGGCATCTTGAAAGCATCACTTTCCCAAGAAAGTCCAGTTTTGCCGAGTCTGGAGCTTTAGGGCAGTTCAGCAGGGAGTGACAAGGATGTAAATGGAGGAAAAGCATCCCATGGGATCCCATGTTTGAAATGTAAACATGGCTACGTAGACTCTTGGCCTCTCCTAAGTCTGACATGAGAATTGACCTTTTGTGGATCAGTTCTCCCTTCTTTTCAGACTGACTCCCTTATAATTTTAATTAATGAGTATCATGTTTGAAATTACAATGCTAACTCTTCTCAACCACTTCCTAGTTCAGGGTTAAAATCAAGGATTTGGTCCTGAAAGCACTGTTAAGCCAATAGGAGAGTCCAGACATGGACCTGGTGCTGTCAATCACGCAATGGACTTTCAGCTGTAGAATACAGTGAACAGGAGGTGGAGACCCAGTTAGTACAAACTGAAATGGCTCTTAAGAAAGTGTTGTGAGGACTGATAGAGAAGAGCTAAGAAAGAGGAAAACTGATTCCTTAATAGTTTTAGCAAATGATTTTTGTCTATATCAAAATCAATACTGTTTAAAAACCTATCCCTCCATTGATACAAAGAGCTTTTAAAACAACAGTATCATTGTCACTTTCATAGTTTGCTCCCAAATAACATAATGTGTAAGCAGTCTTGCTGTGAAAACCAAGAAGCAACCCCTCCACACCAAATGAAGCAATGCCAGACTCACGTTGGTGACATACTCGATATCCTTCCAAAGGATGCACTCCCTGGGGAAATCAGCCAAGTCGAAGAAGTGGTCCACCACCACTTGACCAATCAAATCATGGCGAGAGAACCTGTCAAAGTCATACACAGAGAAGTGAAGCTTCCGAGCTTCAAGGTCATTGTAGGGAACAGGAAATAAAAACACCTCATCAAATACAGGGTTTAGGGTCTTCCTGTGAACTTTAGTCTGGTGTTTTGTTTTCCGGTCAGGAAGCAAGTAAATCTTGACGTAAGGATCTGAGGTCCCAGAGAAGTCCTTGGCGGGCAAGTTGACAGCTTTGTGGATCTTCACGATGAGCTGTTCCAAGTCACAGTCATATTTTAAAATGAAGTTCAGCTTCCCGCAGGCCTTGCTGTTACTCCTCCTCCCGTCGTCATTGTCCAGGGACCTCTGCTTATATAATTCTGGTTTAATTCTGCCAATCCCAGTCAACTGCTCCTGCCTCTGAAGCTGCTGGATATTAAAGTCCGGGTTCGACAGGTTCAGTTGTCTTCGGATTGAGTTATGCCTTAAATGAAGAGCAAGACACAGCAGAGTTATAACCTCATTAGCTATCTGTCTTTCAGAAACTAGTGCCTGGAATGTCAGTGTGCTGTCGTATTTTGAGTAGTGCTTATGTCCATGTCTGTGTCCACCCCCTACTTTTTTTTTTTTTTTTTGCCTAAACTGAAAATGTTCATCAGGTGAGTAATGTGAGTAAAGATGCTCCCTACAGCTTTAGGCTAAAAATTGAGGCTTGGTAACAGGAAATGAACTTCTGCACATGTGACCCAAAAGTTTTAAAGGTTTTCATGCACTTTCTAAATGGTCTAATGTGCATTAGAGCCTATCTGGCTCGTAGTATGTGAAGATTTGCATGAACAAGCTTCTTTAAGAAGAAAATTACTCACTTTTAGATTATATCCCCAAATTGAAACAACTGGCTATGTGTTGTGTTAGAAAGAATGCATCTTACTCAAGCTGGGTGTGGTGGCTGATGCCTGTAATTCTAGCACTTGGGAGGCAGAGATGGAACATTTACCACTGAGTTAAAGTCAGCCTCGACTGGAAAGTGAGACACAGCCTCAGAAACCAAGCCAAAGATAGCTTTCTCTATATTACATGAAATTTTCTACTACTGGCTTACAGCTTTATAAAGACACAAATTCTTACTCGTTAAGATAAAATTATTTCATTGTGGGAATAGAGATTTTACTATTGTAAAGACTTATAGGACCAGGGTATGCATGCTTGCAAAGGATTATGGTGCCTCTGTCAGGAAAGAGACCATGCTGTCTGCTGTTTCACATTTGTTATCAGCAAGTGAGAGTTTTTTTCCTAAAAATTTATTATGTATGTGTATGTGCATGTGCATGTGTGTGTGTGTGTGTGTGTGTGTGTGCGCGCACATGTGTCTAAGGGTGTTCATGAAAGCCGTAAGCTCACACCCTCTGAGCTAGAATTACAGGTGGTTGTGATCTACCGAATATGAGTGCTGGGCCCAAATTCCAGTCCTCTGAAAGAACAGCAAGTACTCTTAACTGCTGACCCATCTCTCTAGGCTCAAGAAGTTTCACTTCTGAAAGAAACACTCTTGACAAGAAATTAAAGATGAGCGACCATAAATTAGAGATAAATTAAGGAAGGTTAGATGCTGATATTAGCACATTAGACTTTGCTAATGGACTCTAGTCTTCACCTCTAAGCTTGAGTTAGAAGTTTTTCTAAAGTTCCCCTTAAGTCCTGTCTCATCTGAATTGGTCCTCATAAGGAGGAAGAAGCAATCATTACAGACATGGCTGGTTATTTAACTGCTTTTTTTTATGTGGTGCTAGAGAGTGAACTCAGGGCCTCCTACCTGCTACATAAATGCTCCTCTAACTGAATTCTAAGATCCAAGTTTACTTTTTACTTTTTCCTCTGATACAAACTCTCAACAGTTTCTCTGGCTGTCCTTAAACTCACTCTGTAGTCCACATAGGCCTTGAATGTGTGGTCCTTGTTCTTCAGCCTCTAGTAGGCCCCTCTTGCTGGTATTATAGGTCTGCATCAACAGGCCTAGCATAAGGCTGTACCAAAGGTTACTTTTTTTTGTTTTTAGCTCAGAGTGCTGACTATATGCTAAATAGTCAGTCAATAACCTGAATTAAAATAGTGTCTCTAGTGGAAAGTGACAGGGACATCTGAGTTGTCTCTAATGGACTGGTGACTGGTTGGAGAGGCAGAGCAGATACTTGGAATTGCTTTCCTTTCCTTTCTTGAGACTACCTTATGAAATAATCATGTGAAAATGGGATTTACACACCCAAAACATTGAAACCATTCTGTTCTTTATAGCTCAGATCTCACACTGAACATCTCAACTCATCCTAAAATAGCCCATGGTCACTAATCACCCATATAGCACCCCAAGATTGTGTCACAGAAGGATCACTTGTACCTGTCACATTCAACACAGCCCACACCAAACAGACATATCCCGGGTATAAAAATGGCCAGACGTGCAAAGACTGCGGTCTGAAGGCATCTGCTGCATTATAATTTCTTCCAGAGAAATCCAGAATGTTAAAGGTATTTTTTGTGCCTAATGATTTAGGAGAGGTCAGAAAGACAGGACATGCTTTTAAGTGACCAAACTGGCTGTCCATTAGTGTAGCCAGGTCACTCCCTCATCCAGAAGTGGAGCCGCTGTGGAGCTAGAACAGAGCTTTAATCTTGCTCTGCTGGACTTTGTGTGCAAGAGGGACTGGCACAGAGTAACAGGCATCATTCCCTAGGCAGAAACCAGAAGAGTTAAGGGTACCAGCTACATTTTTCTGCTCTTCATCTTTCTTTTCAAGTTAGATCCAGTCATCTATACTTCAGTGAAGTCATTTTATACCATTCTGGCTAAGGACTAGTTAGTAGGACTAACAGGTGATACTAGTTAGTGGTACTCTTTATGTAATAAATTACACCCTTGATAGCCACTGGGTGTGGCCTTGGGATGTGGTTCACTTGGTAGAGCGCTTGCCTAACACTCACCACGCACTGTGTTCAGTCTCAGCACAAACTAAAGCTGGGCATGGTGGTGCGTGCCTGTCATCCTAACACTCAGGAGGTACAGGTTAGGAAGCTTCCAAATCCAAGGTCATTCTTGACTACAAGGCAAGTTGGAGGCCAGTGTGGGATACATGAGACCACTTCTCAGAGACAGCCCCTGAGTGCTTCTACTCAGGACTTGAGTCTGATTGAACCAGCACTGGGCCCAGTCACTGTGCCACACTCTTCCTGGGTTTCTGCTAAGCAGACTCTGCATAGCAGGTTTACTTCATGTTTTTATAGTTCTGGCTGTAGATTCATCACAGAAAAATTTTGTCTGCACCCCTGTCTGTAGAACTAACCTATGGAGCACATTTAAATTTAAATTAGAAATAAACAGAACTAACCAATGGAGCACATTTTAATTCAAATTTTAAGTAAATGGATTTACCTACTTAATAGTGGAACATATTCTGTTCAACATATGCATTCCCTTAGACAAAATCTGGAGATATTAGTATTACATGTTCGGCTCTTCCTAATCACAATGGAGTACCAGTTGGTAAAGGGAGAGGGCTGGAGAGGACATTATGGAGACATTTGTACTTCAAAGGCAGAAGCCAAATCTCATCCCTGAATGTGCAGGAAGACCCATTCCAAATTCCAAAGCAAATTCTGTCAGTAAAGTGCTTGCCTTGAACATACAAAAATCTTACTTCAGGGGGATGAAGCTATGGCTCAGTGGTTAAGAGCATTTACTGTTCTTGCAGAGGACCTGGGTTCAATTCCCAGCACCATGTGGCAGATCAGCAACTTCAGTTGCAGGGGATCTAACACCCTTTGCTGACCTCTTCAAGCACCAGCATACACATGGTATACACATGTACACACATATACAATGCTCACATACAGAAAACAAGATAAACAAATCTAAAATAAAATAAAATTTAAGAAATTAAAAAGAACCCGAGTCCACCTTTCAGAATCTTTTTTAAAAAACTATATTTCATTCTTTTATAACAAAACACAAAAGCTGGGTGTGGCAGCACATATTTGTAATCCCAGCACTGGGAAGTTGGAAATAGGTAGATCACTGGGGTTCAATGGCCAGGCAGCTTAGCCTACTTGATGAGTTCCATACCATGGAGAGATCCTGTCTCACAAGAAAAGATGGTAGATAGTGCCCGAGGAAAAACAGTTGAGGTTGTCCTCTGACCTCTACATAGACATGCATGCATGCATGCACACACCCACACACATACATACAGCACACACTGTAAATATTCTTCTAAACAATTCAGTCACAAATATGTGTATTACTGCATAACATATATTTTATATGTTAATTCATGCCTACTAAAATTTCTCTCCAGAATTACTAGTGGGGAAACAGTTGAATCTCACCATAGGGCAATAGATTAAATCTGTGTGTGTCTGTGTCTCTATGTTACATCTATGTCTCTGTTTCTCTGTGTGGCACTCATGTGTATCTATGTCTGTGCATCTCTGTATGTGCACATGTATTTGTGTGTATGACTCTGTGTACATGTGTGTCTCTGTGTCTGTGTGACACACCCACAGAACAGAGAGGTCCAAAAGAGCCAGAGAACCAGTGTAACTCACAACTTGCCTGCATTGCTGCTAATATTCTGTGGGCTGAGAAATCAGAGCAGGGATTTGTGCCCTGGGGACACAAAGGAAAAGATGAGGTAAAGGAAATGGAAAATCAATATTCCATAGCTCTCGAGGGCAATTCAGATGGAGGCAGGAGGAAAAGGTAAGTCTAAAACAGACAGGAGAGACAGAGGACAGTGTTCTGATCTGCAGCCCCACACTGGGTGCCATGCTTCCAAATGACCTCCAGGGTAGTATACAAGAGGTTCCTCAGGGAGAGTCTAGAATTCTAGTGTCTCTTCGTGACACCGGGACAGTTAGTGACTGTGGTAAGGAGGACTTTCTCTAAAACACAATCTTCTACCTTCGGAGTACTCAGGATTTAATGCACATAATGAATGGAGGCAAAGGTGGAGAGATGGCTCAGAGGTTAAAAGCACTTGCCGCTCTTTAAGAGGATCTAGTACAGGTCCTAGATACCATGTTGTGACTCACAGCCATCCGTAACTCCAGTTCTAGAGGCTCTTCTAGTGAAGAGTATGTCAGTACCATACACTTGTGTAATGAACATACATATAGGCAAATACTCATACACATAAAATAAAAATAATCTTAAGAAACACACACACACAAGCACACACACACACACACACACACATACACACACACACACACACACACACACACACACACACACACACACACACACACACACACACACACACACACAAACATAGGGAGGAAAAGGTAAGTTCCAAGGATGATGGGTCCCAGAATTGAGAGACAGCCTCCTTTGTAAATAAGCCACACCCTAACGCTGGCCCTGAGAAGCTGGCTGCCAGGATTTCAGCTTTCTCCAGCTCCAGTTCTCTCAGGGCCAGAAGATGCTGCTTCTTTTCATGGAGGAGGCAAGGAAAAGAACTTAAAAACTGTTCTTAGCTATCCCAGACCTCAGCTGAACCTGGAAGAAGTCTGGATTTAAAGATACTTAACACAGTTTGTACAGCAGTTTTCCTGTGATACACGAGCAAACACATCCAGCCTTGGGATGAGCCCCAGCCACAGGGCGGGAGGGGTAAGAAGCCCCAGGGCAAAGGGACTTTGCTTTCTCCCCTTTCCTTTAATGGAAACTAACTAGTTCCAGCTCTAAGGTCAGTCCCTGAAGTATCGCCACAGTGCCAACCATTTTCATTAGATCTGAAGGAGATCTTACTGCAATTTAACAGATGAGAATGTGGAACAGACAGTAGACAGAAAGGTGATAAGTGGCCCGGCAGGTGAAGGCTCAGTTCTCCAGGAGTTCTGAAGTACAACAGGTGGGGATAAATCATGACTACAGGTTAGAGAATCTGGGAAGAAAGAAAGAATAAAAAGGCCCTGGCTCAGGAAGGTTTTATGGAAGAGATGAAAGTTGAGCTGGCTTTGCCTCAACTGTGTTCTCTTGCAAAACGATACTGGAGACTTCACTAGGAAAACAACTCCAAGGATGTTCAGTTCAGTAGCCCCAGTCGCTTTCTCTGGGTTTCCTGAGCTACCATGGACAAAGTACACACTCTTTTATGCTCCTTCATCTCTATGACCTCCTCTCAAGAGATGAAACCTGACCTACTTTCCCCACAGGCTTCAGGGGCCAAAGGGAGAAAAGAGGGAGGCAAACTGAACCTCAGAACTACCTTGTGGGCAACAAAGTTCAGAAATAATGAGACAAGACCCCATTCTCCCCTGAAACTCTATGTGATGGAGAGAAGAGTTGGCCTGTTCTAAACCAGACAAACAAGAGACATCCTGGATAGAGGGAGACACGTCAACAAATAGCAAGGGAAGGAGGAAGTGGCAATCCGAGGCTTTGGGGGCTTCTCTCAAGAATGAGATAATGAAGATGAAGGGATCTGCTTGGAACCAGTAGACCAACTGTTTAAGTACAACTAGATACTCAGAAGTGTGGCGTATTCCCTCCCACCCACTCCCAAGTTACACAGGCTTCAAACCTTGGTGCCACTTTCAAATACACTTCTCTTTCTTATGTAGCAGTTATCAACCATGTCTTCCCATTCCCAAGTGCACCCAGATCAGACATTCCTTCATCACTGCAGGCCTGAATTGGTCCCTCATGCTTAGCCTTCACCGACCCCACAGATCTTATGCATAAGTTTAATCTCTACAGACTTGAGCATTTCAACCTGTGTGATTGGTGCTCTTCTTTGGGGCCTTTGAGAAGAGAGCTGTGTTTTCTTTGTCTGCTAAAAAAAAATACTGGTACCCACCATAGTATTTTCCACATAACAGATGTTTAATATGCATGTTTAGAGTAAATGCATTACTGCCATGGATAAAACACCTTCTTATAATTAAATATTAGTAGGGAAATATGCATTTAAATGTAGTTTTTTGGGTTTTATGGGAATTCAGAGGTCTAGGTAACTTTAATTTTCAAAATCATCCATTTATTAAAATCTGAATAAATAACTGTAAGAGTAATTAAGAACCTTTTGTTCTCAATACCAAAATAGGACTTAATAGAAACATGCCACTTATGCTGGGGCATACATGCTAGGGAATACAACCCAGTGGTAGAGCATTTGCCTAGCATGTGTGAGACTCTGGGTTCAGTTCCAGCCATGAAAATAAGAACATCCCATAGAGTTATGACAACATTAACTTGAGTACTCTTTACTGGGGTTGTAGCCAATAAAAGTATCTAAATGTGAAGACTGATGGTTATCTCCATCTTTAGTCTCTGTCAGTGCATTTCTATGACTCTATGGGTTGCTTACTACAGAAATAGGGTCAAAGGTTTACAAGGGAGACTCTTAATAAATGTGAAGCCTGAGATGAATGACTTTCCATTGGCCTCACACCATTAAAGACCCTTCCTAGTCTATACTTCTGACCTTTTGCCATCATTGTCAGAGAAATGTAGACTGCTACTGGCCAATGTAGTCTGTTAGTCATTCATAGGAGAGAGTCTGCTATTCCCAGAGCTGTACCAGGGACTAAACAGAGAAAAAGAAACAAACAGATAAGGTTTTTGAGCTCACAGAGCAGTCTAGAGGAAAGAATGGATGCTAAAGAAACAAAGGATGACTTGGAAAGAGAGTCAAATGTCATGAAGGAGTGAAAACAAAAAAATGCAAAACAAGAGTGGGAGGCAGTAGAGGATAGAACATACCCTTCAGGTGGGGTATCTGAGCCTCCTCAACAGGGACATTTAAGTTAGGACATTAGCACTGCAAAGGCAGGGAAGGTAAGAATAAAAGGAAAAACATCAGTGGCTGAGGGAACAGAATGTGCCAAGGACTCTAGGCAAGAACAGGCTCAGATATGGCAGGGAGTAGGGGAGGCAAGTATAGCTAAGAATAGTGAGCTTTCTATGGGGTCCAAGTGAACAGTAACCACTAGAGTTGTGCATCATGGTGGCCCTGGCAGGAGGCTGCAGGGCCTTCACAGATCTGACGGGAAGTTGTCATATGACCAGTTCAGTTGTCATAAAAGCAAATTGTTAGGCAAGAAATCTGAGACTTAAAAATATGCCTGGACTTTCATCATGGGACATGATTCAGGAAACTGAGTAGAAGGCAGTTTGAGTTCCCTCTACTTTGGGGATCCAGGAAGTTTCATATATTCAAGTTTTCTTAAAAAGCTCTGATACTGAAAAATTCTGAGAAAAGTAACATACCCACATTCCCAAAATATTAGGTCAATACTTCAAAGAAGGTCTCACCAGATGAAAAAAACTAACAGGAATTCTGGTTTTGTTGCCGCAGTAACTGAATTAACCAGACGCAGTGTGTGTGTGTGTGTGTGTGTGTGTGTGTGTGTGTGTGTGTGTGTGTGTTGTTTCTTGAGACAGCTTTTCACTGTGTTATGTACCCCTTGCTGTCCTAGATCTTATTGTAGACCAGGCTGGCCTCAAACTCATAGAAATCCACCTGCCTCTGCCTCCTGAGTGCTGGGGTATGCCATGGCCACCCAGCTCACATTCTTAGAAGACAAAGCTTAGCTCATTCCCATGGCAATGAGGTGAGCACAACATTCCTGGGGAAAGAGGGCCAGGTAAAGTGATTTCCTCAGGAAATGCTATAGCAGAAGCTATGCCAACCATGGTGGCAAGGAGTGTACCCTGAACACTGTGCACTGGGCCTAGGAGCAACCCTGGAAACCATGGGACAAGAGGGAATAGTGGCAGGATAGAAAAAGCAAGACAGTGAAAAAGCAAAGGACATAAGGGGCATGAAGGCAGAGGGATAAAAACATGAAGGGAAGAAGGTTCTGGACCATCTTAGCAGAGCCCACCCCATAACCATGGTACTGAAACAGAGTGTTTTAAATGGTTTAGAAGGCTGTGTATGAAGCTCAGTGATAAGGCAATGCCTAGCATTTCCAAGTGCCTATGTTTGGTTCTTAGAGCCATAGAAAAATACCAATCTTTTGAATGAAGAAAGGAAATTTCATTCATTTTTCCATCTTGTCAGTAAAAAAGTTTGTGCGTGTATTGTAGAGTCATTCCTTCAAGCATATACAGACATCATCTTCAGCAGAGTAGATGTGACTACTTGCAAAAGACCCCTGAAATCTAGCTTGTTAACTACTGTGATTCTCTCAAGACAAAGAGGGTCACTGGACACTTACCTGAGATTCCTGCCCCTCCCCCTCCAACTTCGGGCCATTTGTACACAATTCTAACCCAATTCCACTTCCACGTGGCCTCAGGGTCCTAGGAAGTATTAGAGAATATAGTCTGTGGCAGGTTAACTGAGGCAATGGTGGTGAGAAGCTCCCTCTATGTAGTTATGGGAAGTCATTGTCCATACTAGAGTGAGACTTTCTGCTAGTGTGGCTGCTTTGGGGTCACCCACACTCCTGTAAGTAACCCAATAAATTCACTAATCCCTCAAGTTAGACACTGATGGAATTAAACCTTGCTTTGGTGGTGATTGTGAATGAGAGAGTTGGTTTACACTCTCCAAGGAAAGCTCCCACAACACTCTCTCTCTCTGTCTCTCTGTCTCATTCCCTCTCTCTCTCTTATTTGTGTGTGCATGTGTGTACAACATTCTTACAAAACAATTGCTAATGAATTTGAGGATCAGTGTATGATACACTGCTAGACAAAGATGCATTTTCAGGAAGAACACAAGGAACGAGGTCAGTAGTAACTTAGGCATGAATTTTTTAAATGCGAAGCAATGCAAATTGTAAATACTAGGTCAAATGCAGCTGAAAAGCTTTTAGATTGCTAATGGCAGTTCAGCTGTTACTGAACCCAATTTTCACCGTTTGAAAGATAATTTAACTGCATATTTCCAAACCTACAATAATCTGAATATAAAATGCACTCTACAGGGATTAGTCCTTTCTTCTTCTTTTTTAATTTCTTTTACTGAATTTCCACAAACCTATGGTGATGCTAACAATTGGTTTTGTCTTTTAAACACATTTCTTTATACAGCCTATCTAAATATTTTTATGATAAACACTGTGATAATTACAGAGATACCATTGATAGCAGTTTGTTAGTTATAGGGCAGGATGTACAGACCACATCTATTAGGAACATTTTTTTCACTCTGTATCTGAGGGAACTCAGATAGGAGCAAGTGAATGAGTAGTGACCCACATGGAAAGCTCCAGGTCTTGGGGACACTAAAAGGGCCTCGTTATGTAAGTCTGTCCCACTGTGTGAACTCTATGGTGATACCAACTCTAGTTATTTGAAAAGAAATCCCTGAGATAAAGTCTGAGGGTTTCTTGCAAATTAGAAGGCAAACAGAGCAACTTCCTCAAGGAGGACTATTTTAAGTTTTGGTTTTTGATATCGAACTAGAAATAATGCTAAAATAAGTTTCTGAAAAAAAATCAAACTATATAAACTGTCATATTCTATCACACTTAATGTGAATGAGTGCACTCTCTAGGATAAACTTCATTATCATTCCCATTTCTAGAGAACAGAAAGCTTTTTTAAAAACATCCCATACTATGTTCATATTTCAAAAAAAATAATTGCATATGTTATTCCTCTGGCTTTCACTCAAGCAAATATTTTAATTTTTAAAAAAAGGCTGATTCCCATGTCTTCTTTCTTAAAATCTCTTATCACAAATTAGGTTTTATATCCAGGGATTAGAACTAGTTACCTTTGCACAACCTTGACATTTTGGGAGAGGAGTGCCTCAACCTCAGCATCTTGAGGGAGTTATGTATGCTTCAGTGATAATTGTGTGAAAACAGCAATGTGGAAGGCAAAATGGCAGTGCTACCAGTGCAAATCTGTGCAAGTGTGTGTTACCATTTGATTCTGAAAACAACTCCTAAGTTGGTACTTCTACTATCCTTCTATTATCTGAAATGGACATATATGGAGTTTATGTAATTTTTTTCAATGCCATGTATGACACACATGTAAATAAAGCAGTTCTTTACATCCCAGAGCCCACAGATTTTTAATCAGTATACCCTTATTGATCCACTGCTTAAGAACACACAATATGTAGGCAATAGAAACCCTGCTCTTAGAAGTCTGCAATTGTTACAAAGTCTGGGGGTGAACAAAGACTTCCGGTTATAGTGTGGCATCTGAAGTAAGCCTATTTGTGAATGCTAGGATAGTTCAGAAGCACAATAAGTCAATTTTATGGTTTTAGGAGGACATAATAAGAAAAGTACCTAAGAACTCAGATTCTATTGTCCAAATCCTGACCTGGGTACATATTAATATACATCCTCCTTAATTCTAAATTTCTCTTACTAAAAAAATAAAATAATAGTAGACATTTCAGAACTGTAAACTATACAAAAATAACAAATACATGATAAAGGAACAATGTTAAACATTATTTTTATGGATTCCAGGGAAACTAAGCAGAGCTCTGTAACTAAGTCCAGCAAAGAACCACAGAGTTGTACCATTTTCATGTTTCTGGGATTGAGAGGACATCTAGATGATTACTTGATCCTCTGCTAGTCAGTACCATCACTAGCAAGAAAGGAAGATACGGTGGTCTTTGCCTTGCATTCATAAGGGAAGGGGCATTACTGACCGAGCTGACGGCGTTGGCTCTGTGACTTGTCGCTGCACACGGATGGCATGGGCACAGTTCTCTTGGCCACCTGGCTGGGTGGAAAGGGGAAGGTCGGGGGAAGTGTGGCTGATCTTCATGGAAGAGTCAGGACAGGGTGTGGGTGGGTCTAGGAAGTCCTCACTGTTCTCCTGCTCATTGGTCTCTGTGTCTGTGTAGTTAAGAGGCTCTTGGTTGTTGTCTTTGCTACCAGAGAACAGGCCTCGATCTCGCCATGGAACCCAGCACAATTTCCAAGACACGAAGAGAGAGACACCAAAGAGGGCAAGACCACAGGCGGTAACCACAAGGGTTAGCAGGCTCACAGAGATATCTGCAAAGAAAAAAGGAAAAGTCAGTGCAATGATGTCTCTCATGGCCACCCACTGCGCAGTCCAGGCGGAAGGACCATCTCATCCACTCATTCTAAAGGGCCCAACTCTGAAGGCCAGGCTGGGAGATGCTGAAGTATTACCTGACAATGAGGATTCAGACACAAACCAGAGGCTCCAAGAGCAAAGGGAGAAAGAAGATAACATTGCATGCAAGTTGTGTTTAGAAACAACAGAACGCTATGTATTAAAGGAGACTCTTGAGTGTCCCTGCAAGTTGAATTAGACTATTCTACAGGAAATACCTGTCATTAAAGTTTTCTGAGCACAGAACTTGTAACTGTCTTTTAAAATTACCCTGTCATCTCAGAGAGCCATACAATTTAGGAATTAAACTACATTTTTCCTTCTATTAAGTTTTTAATAGTCTGAGTTCACATGTTTAGTGTAGTTTGTAGCATCAAGAATACCTACCACTTAGGTTTTGAGAACCCAGACCATCACAGCTTGAGTTACCCCAGTAGTAAATCCTGGGGCATCTATTCAAGAGCAAGAGGTTTTCTTAGAAGATGAAAAAAAAAAAAAACAAAAAAACAGACAGGCAAAGTTGGGGAAGTAGTATGTTGTGTATCATCAAGCCAGTTATCAAAGTGAAGGCTACAGGTTAAACTGTTAGAGGAGTTCCATGCACCTTAGGGGCTACCCCACCCAAGAAGTAAAGGTCCAGGGCCCCTCTACCCATTCCTTTCAATCACTGACTTGAGGGCAGATCTAAAGAACATTTCATACCAACATTAGGAAGAAGAATGAGCTTCAATGGCCAGAAAACATCCCACATGGAAGCCAGTGCCGAAGCCACAGTGGAGGTCTGCAGGCAAAGGCAAGGAGGTAAGGGCAAGGGGATATAGCCGGGAATGATGGTGACTGTATGTGGACCATAGTCTCATGGCCACACAGTATTCTACAGCTATACTCATACCTTTAAAGGCAGAATTTAGTCTCTCTCAGGTTCCTATCTCAAGACAGGGTTGGAGAGACTGAAGCATGAATCTTCATCTCTGACACCACTACTTTAAAGGATGTTCCTACATGTCCATCCTGTAACTCAGGTCCCCAAAACTCTCCCCAGGTTTTACCTCTACTAGTTATTTTTTAAAATCTGCACTGCTCCTCCTAGAGTATTCTGAATGTCTATTATGTGATAGACAGTAAGCTAAGTTTTGGAGATACAATGGGATGACAGACCTCATATGTTCATAGGTTCATATTCTAGAGAAATTTAAAAAAATTAATATGCCTAAGTGTTCTATGATTTGTGACAGTTATATTCCTGCTAAATCATGAAGGACCTACACCACTTACCATTAAATAAAATTGATCAACTACCAATCATACTTTTTTTTACCATGACTTTGATTGTTCTTATGAAATGATAATCGTTTTGTCATGAAAATTGCTCTTGAAAGGAACCAGCTACCAGGTTGCTGATGGGCAAAATGGATACCCTCATTCAACCCAGTCAATCTTTGTTGTGGTAAAAACACTATTTTACTACTGCTCACAACACTAGGATTCCTGTTTTAGTGCATCAATTGAGCTCAAAATCTCAATGAGGCAAGATGAGCAATTTCCTACAAGGAATATATATCATCATCACTGAGTAACTTGATGGAATTTCTGGAGTTGTTGTAGAAAAGCCAATCAATACCAAACACATAAGAATAACCAGTGAGGGGACACTAATCAAATCAAAAACGAAAACCCCAGGCTCAGGGCTGGGGAAGTGGCTTAGATGGCAGGATGCTTGCCCAGTATGCAGGTGGTCCAGCACTAGATTCCCAGCACTACATAGATCAAGCACAATGGCACATGCCTGTAATGCCCAAACTGGGGAGTTGAGGCAGGAGGACCAGGGTTTTAATGTCATTCCTGGTCTAATAGTGAGGTCAAGGACAGTTTGTTATGCCAAAAACCTTATCTCACACACAGAAAAAGAAAAACGATTTCCAGGTAGAGAGGTGGAAGGAGTAGGCTGTACAGTTGATGGAGGCAAAGTAAAGGCATTAGTCATCTTGCTTCATAGATCTGTGACATGGTTAGGGCAATGAAGAACAAGGTATGACCCTCCGGCTCCTCCACTTGGCTGTGACATCTTCTGACATAGTGAAGTGAAGCCTCTATACGTACAGACCTCTACAACAGCTAGCTGGAGTCACATTAACTGGCATCGCAGACATCAAGCCCCACCCCCAGCCCCCATAGTTGAATCTGAGCACAAACCAGGCTACACATAGTAGTAGAATCCCTTGATACCGTCTGTACTCAAGATGCAGGCAAAACTCCTTCTTTAACTACTGCAGTTTTGTTTTGAAAAACACTGTTTCAAAGGAGAGCAGCTGCAAAGGCTGGAGGAGGGGGACTGTAGGAGACAGTGGGGTTAGGACTGTGAGGTGGTCACTGTGTATTATCTACTGATCACTCTCCCATGTCATAATACTCTCCCCCCATGGATCCAGTTTAAATTGGAATTCTCTGTGTTGGTTTGGGACACTGACTTGTTCTGCCAGTGGAAAATGAGACAATACACATCATCAGCCTCAGACGAGAGGTACTTTTGAGCTCCAACTTAGTGCATGAGAGTAAGAACCCTTATGTCAGGGCTGATCATCAAGCCTTTGCACCCTAAAAAATGATTTATGGCACAAGCTCCAAGTCTAGAGTGAGGAATAGATTTAACCTGACTCACAGCCTGTGGTACAGTTGCAAGTGAGGCACAGATGCATGAGTAAAACCTAAAGAGTTGGCGTTTGGAGTCTCTATGATTTTAAAAGGATTTGTTGTCATGGCAAAAAAGTTGGCTAATATATATGACCATATCAATTACTGTCCAAAGCTGGGATGCTTTAAAGAAAAACAAAGGGCAAAATTATAATAACTAAATGGGGATAGGATTGTTAACCCTGAATTGTCCCAGGTAAACTAACACATATGTTATCTGGACTTAAGAATTTGATGTGGTGCTGGAGAAATGGCTCAACAATGAAGAATGCTTGGTGTGGAATCATGAGGACAAAATTTTGGATCTCAATAAAAATATAAAAATCCTATACATAAACATACAAACATAAAATTTAAACATAAAAACCTATACAAACATAAAACTCTCTACACACCTCTGATCCAGCTCTGAGGGGGTACAAACAGGAGCATCACTGGGGCTTCCTGGTTTGCTGAGAAAACATGATGCCCAGGTGTGAGGAGACACTACCACAAAGCAACAGACAGCAAGCAATAGGAGAGAAGACATGACACCTTATGGTCTCTATACACATGAACAGGTGCACATATAAATGCATATACTCATAGAGTTTAAAAAATGAATTCAACATGACAGGCCAGGTATGGAGATTTATGTATCTGCTTTCTGCACTCAGGAGGCAGAAGTAAGAGAAACATCATAGTTACAGACCAGCCTGCTACATGGCAGGTTTCAGGGCAGCCAAGGATACATAATGAGATACTATCTAAAAATAATAAATAAATAAATAAGTCCCACATGAGCCCTCAGCTCATTTGGCTCAGTACACTACCTCTCAGGGTTCCACTGGGCATACTCAACACGTCAGATAACATGAAGCTTGACCCACTCTTATTAGTAGTCATCAGGCCTCTGACCCAGTTCATAACAATTGCAGCTTGCTAAATGACTTCCAGGCTATGTTTCCAAAATCCAGCTTGCTCTTAAGTCCAGTCATGGGGCAAGGAGCATGAAAAGAGAGAGCTTCTCTACCTAAACACTGGATGCCAAGCATTTCAAAGAATTCCTGGCATGAGTATGGCATTTGGTAACAATCCAGCCCATCTGAGGAGCTCTGAAGCCACCTGTGTTAAACTTGAATGATGGAAGGGTAGGTAGGCTCTGGTCTGTAAACTCTGAGGTTGCTAGAATCTTATGGATTCACAGTTTTATAGTTTTTTTTTTGAGCACGTGGTTACAGCAGACAGCAAGAATAAAAATTTCATATTTACACAAAGACACCAGAAGAATTAGCAGTGCTTCAGAACACCTGTCAGAATGCCAGAAAGCAACGGTAGCCTATGTGACCTCACCAGCCTCCAGTGTGATCATCTGAGTGTTTCCTGTAGCTCAAGTGTCCTCTGGACATGGTGTTTGTACTTTTCTCTCTTGCCAAAAGGAACGCGAATCACTAAGTCCACTCCCATCTCCTTATAATTTGACTTCAGCAAAGGGGTATTGGAATGGGAAGTCAGCCTAGAATCACAGAATACTTTTAAAGAGATAATTTATTTCTCTAATGTTTGGTAGTATGTATGTGGTCATTGCTTTGTAAGTTTCAAATGACATATACATTCATTACACATACTCATTGGCATTTATGCCATGTTTAAAGATGGGAAAGAATAATGATAAAATATACTGAGGTACATTTTCTAAAGAATAAGAACAGTGTAATCAGCCTGTAGCAGGAATCTTACAAGGTCTTATTAATAAAAACAAACCCAAGGCCAGTTATTGGGGTGAATGCTGAAAGACCAGAGAAGCAGAACAAGCCACAGCCTCACCTCGCCAATTTCTCAGCTGCCTGTTTCCTCAGACTGGAAGCCTCCCTGTAGTGGGTAGCCATTCCAGCTTTGATCTGGAAGTTCCAACCCCCATTGAGGCTTTGGTAACTGTCACGCCTACAAGGCAGGGCCAAGAGAGGACCCTGAAGACCCGAGATCAGGAAGACGAGCAACTCAAAGGACACCAACCAAGCTGAGGCCTCAGAACAAATGGCCAATGGTATGAACCAAATTAGAGCAAGAGACAATTCATTTCTGTACTGAGATTTATGACTAACAGTGCAGTTTAAAGAGCATAGATATAGCAGTAACCATCAAAGAGGACCCTGGAGAGCCCATGTGACCCGGAATAAAATAAGACAATGCCTCAAATAGCATAGCAATGTAGCAACACTCCAGCTAAGGAACTTGATTGAAGGTAAACTTAACCCAGCAAGAACAAAACCCCCAACTCAGAAATACAAGCAATGATAGATGGTGTTTACCCCTCACAGAGCTAATATTTAAAATTAGTGAAAGACTAAGACACAGAAAATGGAGGCAAAAATCAAAGGGGGAAAAATGTTTTAAGTTCCCTAAAACTGAAGGAAAAGTGGGTAGAGAACTACCCAGCATCCAGAACACACTATGATCTTTTATGTTTTTATTGTGAAATTTAATAAAGATTAGAGAAAGCCATAAGGTTGAGATAAAAATAATAAGACACAGAAGCTGAGGAGATGACTCAGTGAGTAAACTGCCTGCTATGAAAACACAAGGACCTGAGTTCAGATCCCCAACAACATACATGGAAAAGCTAGATGTGGTCATGCATATCAGTAACCCTAGCACTGAGGAGATGACGTGAAGGTAGATACCTAGAGCTCACTGGCCAGTGACCCTGGTGGAATTGGTGAACTCCGGGTCAGAAGAGACTGTATAAAACATAAGGTGGAGAGTGACAGCAGAAGAAAAACAACATCAATCTATGTTACACACACACACACACACACACACACACACACACACACACACACACACACGTACATTAAAACACTAGAAAACTGGAACAATAATCCAATTTACCAGAAACTATATACAATGCATGCAAATATCTGAAAGAAAAATTAAACTATGCTCAACTTAAAATGTTCTACCCAAATATGCTATTGATTAAATGTGTAGGGTTTCAAGAGACATTTTTAGAACTGCATGGTGTCTGAAGAGCTACTTCCATGTGTTCATGTGGAAGCCCCTTATAGATGACTGTAGGAAATGAAAATGAAACATATATACAGAGAAAATTTTATTCAACTCAGGAGACCTGTAGAAGAAAACCACAGCACAGGAACTGGGCAACAGTCCAGAGAACAGCCAGTTCTACCTGCAGCAGAGACCTGATTGAACATATAGTACACTACCTACTTAGCAAATGTGGGAAGCAAGGAACATGTGAACTGGAAATCTAATGACATTGGAAGTTATTAATAACACTTAAGGATGATCACTATATTATGTTATGTGTCAGAGGCACATGTGGAACCATTCTAGGTGATACAAAGCCTAGAATTGGCTTCAAATTACAGAGCAACAAATACTGGATAGGATTTGATAACTGGATTTGACATGTGGACTTCATAGTATTATTCTCTCTACTTTTGGATGTTTGAAAATTTCCTAAAGGAACATAAAAATGTAAGAGTGCTTCGATTGAGGAAAACGTTGATCTGTGACTTCAACCTTAGGGATTCATATTTAATAGGTCTTGGATGAGGTCCAGAATCTCCATTTGTTTTCCAGACAGGGTTTCTTTGTGTAGCCTTGGCTGTCCTGGATCTCACTCTGTAGACCAAGCTGACCTTGAACTCCGAGATCTGCCTGCCTCTGCCTCTCCTTCCTGAGTGCTGGAATTAAAGGTGTGTGCCACCACCTGGCTCAGAATCTCCAATTTTAACAAGGATTTCAAATTTTAGATGAATCTGATACATGTGGTTTATGGATCACAATGAGTGATTAATCCCTACAACATAATCTTAATCCCTACAAGTTAATCCCAGAGTGAGTTGAGTGTGCGTGTGTGTGTGTGTGTGTGTGTGTGTGTGTGTGTGTGTGTGCATTTGTGCGCTCATTTTTCAGAACACAAAATGCTTTCCCCACCCTAAGACAATTATGTCTTTGGGACCTAATACAGATAACACCAGGAAATTCTGTTAGGAAATTAGGCCATGGAGAACTTGAGGATATCACATGGTGCCTTGCAGGGAAAGTGGTAATGTAATTAGATAGAGGAAATGGGCAAGACCAGACAGCTCTGATGATGGGATGTTCAGAGATTCAGAGAACAGAACCAAGGAAGACATTCTGTATTTGAATGAATCTTTAGCATCATCCCAGAATTTTTAATGTGAGAATTCATTTATCAACATTCCTTTTATGTGACTACATTTAACACTTCATTATATATGTAAGTTTATACAATAGACTCTTTTACAGTTACAGTTTAAAGAGATACCATTACTGTGAACCTAAAACTGTTCTCAAGGCAGTCTATTCCAACACAAGTGAAAAGGAGGAAAAGGACAAGGGGAGAAGGAAGACAAATATTGCATTCAAACATCCCAGCCCTCTGGATATCACCAGTGCAGGGGAACTCAGCTCCACACCTCAGGAGGCTCCAGGGCATTTTCTGAATAACATACTGGAGAAGACACATGTCATAGATTCCAGGTTAAAATTGAATGCTTTGATGTTAAAATGATTGAGCTTGTCTAGGAAATGCAATCACACAAACAGATTGCTATGTAATTAAATTGTAGACACCACAGCACAGCAGTTATGAGTAGAGCTGCAAGTCACAGCCACACTGTGTGTCTCTGAAGTGGGTGTGACACACTCCTGTAATGTCAGCACTTGGGAGGCATAATCAAGGGAATTTTAAGTTCAAGGCCATCTTCTACTACACAGCAAATTCAAAGTCAGTCTGGGCTACACAAGACCTTGGACTCAAAGTAACAACAGTAGAAATGATTTTCATCTCATCGTATAACCTTAGGTTAATTTCTCTGTATCTTCATTTGTCATAGTGATCTTGTTAGTCTCTACATTTGGAGTGGTCTGTAATGACTACTCAGAAAATTGCTGGTGCTAAGGATGGGTAATGGAGTAGTGGGGATAAGAGTACTTGCTGTGTAAGCAATGGGACCTGAGTTAAAAATCCCCAATATCCATGTAAAAAATGCTGGGTATGATTACACATGTGATTACAGAACCTCAATATCAGGAAAACAGAAAATGTGGATCCTGGGAGCTCAATGGCCAGCCAGCCTCACCAAAACAGTAAACTTCCATGCCAGTGAGAGAGCCTGTCTTAAAGGAATAAGGCAGAGCATGATTAAAAAAGACACCAGATACCCTGCACTAGCTTTTATGTATACACATACCCCAACACACATGAATACGTCATACATAAGCACAGCACATAACACATGCCAAAATTCTTTTTTAAAAATTAAAATAACTGGTGCTAAATAAGTATAAATTATTGTTTTTTTATGATGTATCTCAGGTTCAGGGTACTCCATATTCAGATTTATTATTGTCACCCATAAGTGATCACTGCAGTTAAAAAATAGGGACATTATGAGGTGGTCCAGCTATGAACATACACTGAGAGACTTATCAGTGCCTAGTGGATTTAATTGCTGAGGACAAGAGAAGGCGATTCCCTCACACAACTGAAACACACGAAGAACTAAACTAGAAGTTTAAAATAAAATTAGTCCTTGTCCTTAAGAAACTACTAGCCAGGAGAATTCTTGTATTACTATTCCCAATTCAGGGCACTCCTAGATGCTGGAAGTTGGGGCACAGAACCAATCCTGGGATTCAGATGACTCCCCCAAAGGCTAAGACTGAAGTTGGTATCTGGAAGTAGGAAGGCTGGGGAAGCAGCACTTGATACTGGAGAGTTTTGACATGGGTGCTTGGAAAGATCTATGGATGGACTGTTAGAGTGATTCTGATGAGAACTGAGAAAGAAGAGAGCTGTTCAAGGTCCCAGGTGACCATGGACAGATTGTTGGCAGACACATGGAGGTAAGACTGTTATCTTGATATCTCTAATGGTAAGGAGGAATGAATTAGATGGTCCTTGATGCATGGTGTAAAGAACCAGGGTGAACTGTGCTCATGTACAATGGTTTTGTGGAAGACAGAATGTGCAAACAAAAAAAATGAGACATTTATCTCCAATTATTTCTATGTAATGTGTTGAAGGTATGGATTCTCCTCGAAAAGGCTAACAGAAAATTTAGAGATGATAGAAATCACCGGAAGACAAATTTATTAAGCAAAGAGAAGCTAGAGATGAAAGATCTGGAAACTTCTTGTTTAAAATAATGCTTTTATTTATTCTTTGAGAATTCCATACAATGTATTTTGATTATATTCATCCTCTGCCCCAACTCCTCCTCCCCTTACCCACCCAACTCCATCTTTCTCATTCTCACCACTTTCTTTTTGTAAATCTATGGAGTCCAGTTTCTGCTGGCCAACCCCCACTATGAGTGGGGTCTACTTTGGAGTGTGGTTGAAATCCATATTTCTTTCTATCAACATCAATAAAATATCAATATCTCCCCAGCTAGAGGTGGGACTTCATGCCCAACTATCTTCTTCCATGCTGGGATTTTATCTGGCTTGAGCTTGCGCAGCCCTTGGGACTGCTATCCCAATCACTATGAGTTCACATGTGCATTGTGTTGCCCTTATGTCTGGGAAACACTGTTTCTTTAAGTCATCCACCACCTATGGCTCTTAACTTTTTCATCCACTCTTCTGCATATATACCTAAGACTTGAGGGTAAATGGTACAGTCATCTTATTTTAGAATGAGCATTCGAATATCTCTTATTCTTTGCATACTGACTAGTTGTAGGTATCTGTGTTAATTACCACATACTGTTGGAAGTTGTTTCTTTGATGAGGATTGAGAGATGCAAGTCACTAGGGGTCATTTTATGTCCACTTAGTGAATACTAGTAGCAAGTTTTTCTTCTAGAATCAATGACATATTTAGCCACAGGTTCTTAGGCTCATTCACAGTGTCAAGCAGAGATTCTATCTTATGGAGAGGGAGGATCTTAAATCAAACAAAAATGTGATTGGCTGTTCCCTTAACACTTGTGTCACTCTTGTACATGGCTACTACCTGGCAGATAGTTATTGTAGATCATAGGGTTCACAGATGGGTGAGATGGGTGAGAACTTCTCCTCTGGTAGTGTGCATAACACCTTCCAGCAGTGTGAATGATAGCCAAGAGGGATGAAGCTTAGATTTGAGAAATTCAAGATGGGGACATATTCTTTCATTAGTTGGTCAGATGGCCCCCACCAAGAGAGACATGGGTGTGGGGGGAGCTGAAGAACCCTGGGAATGCAAGGCATCCTTGGCAGAACTAGGAGTGTGTCCAGGAGAGACCAATACCCTAGTGCTTCCCAAATATCAGCGCTTGGCACAGTAGGTCTGGAAGAAAGAACATTTAACCAAAATGGATTCTTTGTGAATCCTAAGATCTCATAGAGTTTGCCTTGTTTGGGCTCAGCTGGGATCTGATACCCCTTTCTTCTCTGTCTCCTCCTTTGGGAATGGACATCTCTGTGCTACTCTAGGCTGTGCTGTGCTCTGCTGTGCTATCCTAGCCTATCTAATTCTACCACTAAAATTTTGAAACCTTATATTGTTGATTTCATTAGTTCACAACAGGAAGGCACTGTGCCTCAGAGTGAGGAACACCTTGAGTTCTACTTATCTCTGATTAAATGACATTTAGATGAGATTCTTCATTTTAACTTTAGAAGTAATGCTCAAAGAGGTTAAACCCTGTGGGATTTCGAAATGTAATGATGTGTTTTGCAAGTGAAAAGAATATGGATTATAGAAGAGTAGGAATGTAATAGCACAGACCAAATAGTTTTGTCTCCTCAAAATTCATATGGCACCCCAGGTGGGGCAGGGGCTGGAAGCAGGAGTATTAGGAGTTCAAGGGATCTTTGGCTATACAACAAGTTCAAGCCAGCTTGGGCCATGTGAGACCCTATCTCGAAACAAAAGTATTGAAACCCTAACTCCAATGGTAATGGTGATTGTATCAGAAGGTGTAGCCCTTGAAGGTGCTAAGATTAGTTCCTTTGTAACAACATTATTTCCCATCCTTCCCTCCCAGAAAAAGGTCCTTCACCCCTTTCATCTATGAGACAGGCATCTGTGGACAGGGAAGCACCATATCTCAAGCTGCACCTATGCAGATCTCTTCAGAGCAGAAGGTCACTCTTGGACTGTTCTATTGCTGTGAAGAGATACCATGAACAAAGCCATTTATAGAAGAAAGTATTTAATTGGAGGTTTGCTCACAGTTTCAGAGGATGAATTCATGACCATCATGGTGGGGACTGTGGAGGCAGGCATGGGGCTGGGGCAGTAGCTGACAGCTTATATAGGAATCACAGCAAGAGGCAGGGAGCATCTTACTGGGCCTGGAGTATCCTTTTGAAACCTGAAAGCCTACCCCAGTGACACACCTTCTCCAACAAGGCCATACATCATAATCCTTCCTAACACTCCACTAACTGGAAACTAAACATTCAATATGTGAGCATTTAGGGGCCATTCTCACTCAAACATTCATGCATAGGTCACTGTCTGATCAAATGTATACAGGGTTCTTGTGAAGCCTGACAACTGACCGTGGGCTCACAAGACTGCCTCTATCCTAGGCCTAAAGTCACCATAATAGTTCCCATTATATCCACCAGTCAGAGTGCAATCCAACTCCAGGCTACAATTTATAGCTATTCCTGATTTTTATTCCTACAGCAGACATGAGATTCTCTTAGCAGTAGCTCATGGTGAAAATTGCAAGGATTAAGGAGCATTAACTCGGGCCTGCAGGGGCCCATTATTAAGGTGCTGAGCCAGGTAAACAGATCACACAGCTGCCTTAACTCTAAGAAGGCCATGAGTAAAATGAACTGGAATACAGATGCTAGCAATTGGCACCAACTGCATTTTTTTCTGTTACTAATTCAGAGCATGGTCTATCTGTAACCAGACCATGTCCACAGATTCCTTCCTTAGAAGGCTGCCCAAAAGATTCTGCCTGTGTAACTAAGCAGCTGGCCTAAAATTAGCATGGGGAGACATGTTCTTTTGCACCTTATTTTGCAAAGCATAGTTTCATGGGTGTGACCAGCTCTTCTTCACACTAACATTGCCACCTCTGCCTCAGCCAAATGAGGCTACCCGGGGCTGCAGGTGCAAGCACTTATGGCTGGGCTGCAGCACCTGTGTTTATAATGCCTCACTTCCAAAGCCTGCTGTACCCAAGCCTTCAGTGTCTGCATAAGAGGAAGGCTCAGTCACCACGTATGTTTGGCTATTGTGCTTCCCTTCTCTTTGTACTTGCTCCTCCAGAAATTATTTGATTGTGGGGAAAATCTACTTATAATATCTTACCACTTACTTAGTTGGAAGAAAATGCTTGTAGAATCTACAATTTCTCTTTTGTTTTTGCTTTTGAATTTTTGAGACAGGGTCTAGATATGTAGCTTAGGCTTGCATGGAACTATGTAGTCCAGAATTTATTTTTTTATTCTTTGTGTCTTTCACATGCCAACTGATCCTACCCATTTCCCTCCTCACCCCAAAATACAACAAAATAAAATTTAAGAGAAAAACAGGAAAAAGAAAAAAAGGAAGAAAGAAAAGAAAAAATGGAAGGGGAAAATCCCATCACAGAAGTTGCAGTATGACACAGTGAGTCACAAAGTAAACCCCTTTATTCATGTATTTTTACATGCAGGCATTGATGGAAAAGAATCATTCTAGGCCCCTGGTCTCTGCTGTACCATAGACACTGAGCCCTCACTGGGACTCTTCCTGGACATCTCCATTGCTGCGCTATGTCATGGAGATCCACAGGACTGAACCCTCACCCCTGCCCCTACACTCCAGAAGATACAGATGGAGTGGATATTGGAGTCGGCCAACATATAACCCTGGTTCTGGGCCTGGGTATTTGCAGGGTTGGTCAGTCTGCCAGCTCTCCCCTGTCTTTGCCACCAGGGTGGGCTCCCCAGGATAGCTAGTTCACCATTTGCAGCCATGAGTAAAGTGTAGGGCCAGTTCTCTGGCTTTCATGATTCTCCCACACCTACACCTTCAGGGCCAGCTCTACTGTGTTGCCCAGGCATTGTATAGGGGCCACTTTTCTGAGTGCTGCAGCTGATACTGGGGTAGGAACAGATCTCCCACCTGCCTCAAGCATCAGTTGAGGAGGTCATTTCTCTCCCACCTATGCCACCACAAGACAGATGAGTAATAGGCACAGCTTTCTCTCCCATGCTTACAACCTCAGAGCTGGCTTACCTACACCTCTGCCAACAGGGTTGGCTCTATTATGCTGCCTAGGTGAGGTACACGGCCTGCTCTCCAGAGTGTTGCAGCTGGTGAGGGATCAGGGACAGCTCTCCCATATGTATCAGGCACTGATGGGCACTGGGGGGGCGGGGGGTGGTGCCTGGCCTGTTTGGAATTTGCAATCCATCCCCCTACCTCTGCTGGGATTACAGATTTGCACCACCATGCTCAGCCCCCGTGTTTTGTATATATTGGGATTCTGGCCCATGTAGAATAAACAGAAACATTCAGATGTGTTCGAATTACTGAAAAATTATAGAAGATTGATATGCAGATGGTCTGAGGCAGAGGGAAACATCTGCCTGAGGGCTGGGAGAGACCATCCTGAAACACAACAAGAGCAAGTGGTGACAAAGGACAGGCTGAAGAGGTCAATAATGCTTCTTGGTGTGTCCACAGGAAAGTACAGCCCCACCCCACCCACCAGTGCCCTGTGGGGCTACAGAGAGGTGGGAGCATGTACCTAGAGACAGGATACGCAGCTGTTACTCAGAGATTGCAGGCTGCCTACAGTGTCTACAGTTCATTCCTCACCTCTGTCATAGGGAGACATTCCTCTTCACCTGGCTGTGTACCTGCACCTGCACAACAGCTTACCACAGTGCTTTTATTCTATTTCCTGACATTTCCTTGAAGCTGAGGCCTTCTGCATTGGCCCAATAATTCACACCTCCCACAGGAGCCTTTTCCAAGCCTTTTCAGTCAGAATTCTTTGCTAGGCCAGATCTGTTCTCACTTTGATCCAATTTTGTTCAAATTTCTCATCTACACTGGGAAACAAGATCAAAAGGTTGCTGACAAGCACCATTCTGAACTAGTATTTAAAAGCATCTCATAAACCAACATCTGCTTCTTCCCATATGGATCTGTATGAGGAGTGATGTTTCCCTAGATAAACATGATTACTTCTCTCAGCCCTTCACCATTCAACAAGGAAGTGGATTGCTTGACTAGAAAGTCCAGACTCAGTCCTGCCTCTTGCTTCTATCTGGCATCTGCCCACCTGCATAGGGCATGGTGCTGCACTGGGAATCTGGTTTGGGCTTTAGATCCCAGAATTAAGCAGACTTCCCTTTAGGTCCTTCTTCAGACATGGGCGATCACCTTCAAAGGTGCAGCCTTGTCTTATGCGGGCTTGACTTAAGCACAAGCTGTTCCTTCAGAGTCTCCTAATAGTTCTTGAGAGAGCACAGTTCCTGGTGAGTCCCAGGAAACTTTGGAGACAAAGAGACAAAGGATTTTATGTCTAAGTATCTGAAGGCTATTTAGGCTCTGGCCAGCCCACAGCTCTGGTCCAAAGACTGTGTTCTTTTAAATTAGGAACTTAAAGAAAATCCTATACTCACATAACTTCTCATTTGTACAGGTCATTCTTTATAGTCAAAGGCCCTTTTTTAATACCTGCTTATGAAACTCTGTCCTCATACTTGAATTTGACCTCTTTCAATGGGAGACACTGAAAATTCCACCATCACAAATACACAGACCTCCATTCTCTTCACTGCTTTCAGCTACTCCAGCCTGATCCTTATGAATTATATCCCAGGATTCCCATGCCTTCTGCTCCAATTGATTTTTAGCCAATAGGAAGTTCCAATGGAAAATGAGATGGCAGGGGCAGAGGCCAGTTTAGGCATTTAATCCCTCAGCTGCATTCTTGTTGTCATCATGTCATGTGTGTCCTGATGCTCAAGCCACAGCTCCTCTTCTAGGTCCTTCTCTATCTACAAGTGGTGACAGCTCCCTTCTGTTACTGGCTCTAGAGTATGCGTTATCCCTCAATGGTTCCCTTGAACCCTGACCTTAATACTGCAGAGAGTCTTGTGTTCAACTTCCCACAAATTACCCAGTTTGATCATGCTGCCAGCTTCAACTAGGACACAGACTATTTCATGGTAGAATTGGTTATTTTCTATCCTGGGCCCTAGCTCTAGCTACCTGGATAACATCAAGGAAGCTTATCTTGAGATTCCTAAGATATAAAACAAAAACATATTGAGATGGAAGAGCCTTCCAGATTTCATCTTCTCAAATAGAGTGGAAATTTCTATTTCTAACATATCTCTATGATACAGCTTGCATCAGTTCACAAGACACACTCTTGTTTGATAAGTGATAAAATCATAAGCTATATATCATTTATACTTATATCTATTCTTACTCTACTAAAAATGTGTTTAAGGAAAAAAAACTTCTAAGAACTATGTGCAAGCTTGAGTACTTATAGACAGAACCATCATTAAGATCACTTGTTCAGGTTGGGCATGGTGATATTGGCCCTCAACCCCAAAGTCAGGAGGCAGAGGGAATAAGATCCAGAGTCTGAGGATAGCCAAGACTGTGTAGCAAATTCATGGCAAGCCTGGGCTGTATGAGGTTGTATTTAAAACAAAAAGAATTACTCATTCTTAGGACTGAAAATGAAACAATATTTCACTCTTTTCTGAATGTTTACTACTACATATAGCACATAACAGAAGGAAAATGGACCATGGAGACAGACACAATTTCTTAAACTAACTTTACAACACACTATACTGAAGTGCCTCTCTGGAAGATATTATGTTACCAGAAGTACTGTGTGACCTCTTCAGAAAATGCTAGAGAAATGACATCTCCAAAAGAGGCTCTTAGGGGTAGCAGATGTCTTCAAATAGCCTTGCTCCTTTGGTCAAGACTAAACTTGGAAGAACTTACCCTCAAAGATTTCCAAGAGTCTAAGTATAGGAGATACCCTTCACATTCCTCTCCACTTTCCCCATCTGGTTTTAACCCTAGTGCATGGTTAACAGCCAGACATGGTCTAATGTATAACCCTTACTAGTGTGGCCCTCTCTATCCCACATCCTAAGTTATTGATCTGCATGTGCCAAAGTCAGTCTTGGATTGCTGGTAACTAGTTAAGAGCTATGTATTTATTAACTATCACCTTTCCTCCACAAATTATATAATTTAAAATTAATTTCCCTTTAGCCATATTTGCTATTGAAATGCAGGCAATATCTTTTCAATCACTCATTTTTACTAGCAGTATTATTAATTGAATGGCCAAGATAAGATGAAGAAATATAGCAATTTTTCTAAGAAACACCAAACAGGAAAAACAATGGTTAAGATTTCAATACTATTCTTGACACAGGAAGATGCAGGGGTACCAGCTATTCTCACAATGCTCTCATGAGGCTGGTCCTCCATGAGTTGTAAGTACTCCACATAACAGGCAGTGGGCAGAACTTTAGCTGTCGACAGGCGGTAACAGTTTCACCTAAGACTTTTCCAAATCTCATATCCTTTTATGCCTGGGAGCATTTTCTACATCAAAAAAATTATAGTAAAATACACGTAACATACAATGTAGCATCTACATATATTGAAATACACAGTTCACTGCCATGACGAACACTCACTGCTCCTATTTGCAGAACTGTTTTGGCATCCCACACTGGATCTTAGTACTCATTCACTCCTCAGTCCACATTTCCCACACCCCTAACTAAGCTCCTGTAGGCACTGCCTACTTTATGTCACTATGATGAACCAAGTGTTTTGTGTCATTTAAATGAAAGTCAATCACAAGACAAGAGCTTAACTTTGAAAAGGGGCAAAGAAAAGAACCAGAGCATAGGCAAGAGAGCAGGGTACCCGGGTAGGGGGTGCAGGCAGGACAGCGGGGTGCCTAGGCAGGAGGCACAGGAGGCAGGATGCTGCACAAATACCAAGTAAAGAATAGACTCTTGAGGGCACAACCCAAATGATGCTCTGGACACAGGTATATGAAATACTAAAAGGTGATGTCTAACAGTCTCCGAATCTCAGACCCTGAATGTAAATATGCTCTCCTGTGGGGTTACACAAAGCTCACACTCTTGTGGGCAGTCATGATTACCCTATATCATGAGGGGCCCAAGTAATTATGGCCATGAGATGCTATCTAAAAACTGGCTTAAGTCTGAAGTGCTTTCTACATCCCAGAAACGTGAGCACTGGAGACAGGAGTAATAAGGACTCCCTACAGCATCGGAAGAGAGCAAGGTTCTTATAGCTAAAGGACTGGAAGAAACCAAGGCCATATTGGTGGCAGCAGGCCAGAGGGTAGACTGTAGAAAGAACAGGCTTGAGCATGAAGCCAACACAAGGAAAGCAGAAGAAACACCAGGGAAAAGAAAAATCAATGAGAGCATAAATGAGGCAGTATTAGGAAGGCTATAGGCTTAGTCAAAACACAACATAAACATTTGTGTAATATATTATTTTCCCCCCATATGCCTGATTGCAGATCTCCAGGAAAGCACAATGCACGACTGGCCAGGGGTTCTTTTCTAATCTGGTCAGGTAAAGACTAGTTACTGATCCAGAAGGCCCATTTGTGTCCTGGGCCCACAAATGGGTATTATGCTGGAAGATATTTGGATTACACAATAATTAAAAACAAATAAGAGGTACTGAAAAAGTTGGAAAAGATGAGACATTATCATAAAACTATGTAAGAATCACCTAGCAGTGGACAGCTGAAGGACAAAAACATATGACTTTAGGTTCACTAAATACCAGTAATAGCTATATACAAAATTCCTCTTAAGGCCCCTGCCAGAGTACTACCCAAGGCAATACCATCTCCTCACCTAACTGCTGAGCTCTCAGGCCTCCCAGTGTTCCAGCCCCTTGATAAACACTTAATTTCTACTGTTGTGACTCAAAGTACATGTCAGAAGGCTCTTGGCCAGCACTGAAAAGTTAACTGTAAAGAGCACTTCCTTGTATCTCATCATAAAACCATTGTGCCCCTCAATCTTTAAATTTATATAAATTTATTTATTATTTACTTTAAATTTTTTTATTTTTGGCCGGGTGGTGGTGGCGCACGCCTTTAATCCCAGCACTCGGGAGGCAGAGGCAGGTGGATCTCTGTGAGTTCGAGCCCAGCCTGGGCTACCAAGTGAGTTCCAGGAAAGGTGCAAATCTACACAGAGAAACCCTGTCTCAAAAAACCAAAAAAAAAAAATTTATTTTTGAGAGTATATAATTACAATATTTTCTCCCTTTTTCTTCCTTCCTCTAAGTCCTCTTACATATCTCTCCCTACTCTTCTTGAAATTCATGGCCTCTTTTTAAACTCATTATTATTGCATGCATATATATCCCTAAATATAACCTGTTTGCTCCACATAACATTACTTGTATGTTTTCAGGGCTGGCCATTTGGCATTCGACAACCAAGTGGTGTGCTCTTCCCTGGGGAAGACTATGTCTGCTCCCAGCTTTCCTCAGTTGCCTATAGTTCTCTGTGTAGGGTTGAGTCCTCATAGGCTTCTCCCTGTGCAGTTTAGCATGTCCTTTGATGTCACCCTTGTTCAGCTCACATCTAGGCAGTCACACTGTTGTGACTATAGGTGTAGCGTCTCACATTTCTAAGAGACAATCTCACAGCAAACTCCCTGATCCCCTGGCTCTTACGATCTTTCCTCCCCCTTTCCCACAATGTTTCCTGAGTGTAAGTATGGGAGGTTTTTTGTAGATGTATCCAATGGGAGTGGGTTCAATTTGAAGTAAGGGAAGACATGTGCTTGTTTGTTTGCAAATTATTGGGATAGAACATATCATACAACAGTGGCAGAAACACAAGTTGCCATAAAAGAAAGCAACAGCCAAGGACAGAGTCGATGCAACCATGTCATGTTCAACTCTCAAGAGCATATAACCGAAGACTTTGGATACAAGTGATAGAGTGAATTCTTCCACCAGTGCAAGAGTAAGGACATAAACATTTCTGAGGTCTCAGCACACTTCATAGCTTGGTAATGAGTAGCTTTATACAAAATCACAATATTGTGCTGGATACATTAGCTTAGAGGGCAATTAATGGCATTCCTGAAGATTTACCAGAGGCTGTCCAGTGCTGACACCTCATTTGTACGTGTACACACACATTTGAAATGGGAAACTTCCTCATTGTGTGTATGTGTACATAGTCTAGTGTCAGTGGACAAAATTTGAAGTATTATTTACAGTAAGGAGTGAATTGGCAGAAAGCTAAAATTAGGCAAGAGTAAATAAATACGGTTGTTTTAGTTGTTTTGTGAATAGACTCACAGGAGTGAACTGAAGCCTGTCCCTCTACATTTTTTTTAAAAAATGCTGTGTGTGCTTATTTGGATTATTATTAAATTTATAAATAAATGTACAAAGGTTAAATTAATATACTATACAGACAACATATTTTAAAATGGGAAGCTGAACCATTGCAAATTCTGACCAATAGGGATTGCAAAGGGCCCAGAAGTGCTCCATCTTGGGAAACTACAGCCAGAAAGTAGAGAAAAGCACCTGTGAAGAGTCTGCTCTTGGAAGCTTCTGTCCAGCACTGTCACAGGCTGCCACAGGGTGGAGCACCCAGATGGCCTGGGAAGGATCCCTGAGTCCAAGAAAGTGCACAGCATCCTGGGAGGTGTGCTCCACTGAGGAACTGTGATTAAGCATCCCTTACCAATGGGCACCCCAAAGCCTCTGGTCCACAGCCTGCCATCTGTGTACCCATGTGCTTCTCTTCTACCTGGCCATAGGATGTTTAGTGGAAGTCCTTAATTGTGGTCTTAATTTTCCCTCTGATCCAGAAACATGGAATCAGCTTCACCAAACACACATCTTCCACTTGCGACCAATGTGGCTTGGAGAGAAAGATGGAAAATGGCATCAGAAATGCTCACAGATGGCTTCCTCGTCTTTTCTAGCCACAAGGTTGGTTTTGCTTTCTAAGATAATAAAAAGTTGCTTTTCTCACCTTATAGCGCAAATGTTTATTAAAATATTAAAAGAGAATTTTCTTTACTGCAATTAAGAACCAGTGAACCTCAGAGCAATTTTTACTTGAGGTAATATTCAAGGGCCTGCAACAGGAGAGCTTATATGGTTGAACTAGAGCCAAGTTGCTGGGTCATAGCCAATGTCCACAGCAGGAAAGAACAATTAGCAACTTGAAGCAATTTTGTGTTTACAGTCATTCAGCAAGCAAAGTTCTGTGTAAATAGGCTCCCTTGCCATAATTACAGGGATCAGTTCAGAAAATATTGATAGAGGCCAGATACCTACAGTGGGACATTCAACCATACTTCAGGAAATGTTCTCTGGGAACATAATAAAGCTATCTAATAGTCTGCATGCAAGCAGAACAGTAAGAAAACACGATGAGACTAAGTGCCTTAATGGTGTACCGCTTATTCTGTGGCTATCCAAACTCCACGCCCCCCCCCAAAGATACAACAACATTTCAGAGCACTGTTATTAAACAAGAATTTTCATAAAGACCATGGCTTATATCCTACTATTTTTGCATGTGGCAGAGAGCTTCAAATTTTTATCTCCTGAAAATTAACTTTAGCACTATATACAGAAGTCACAAAAAGCTCCAAAAAGCTGAATTTGTAGCCACAGCACCCACAATACCATCAAATTTTAATTGGAAGCTAAATGTCCTTTTATAGAACAGGTACAGAAATGGAAAAGTAAAAACCAACAACATCATACCATTGTTGTATTCAGAAGAGCATATGGAGAATGTAAAGTTGTCAAAAACCAGTTGGCTGAAGTCAGTAGGATGCACCACAGAGGTACGTTTCCATGTCAGAGTGTCTACTGACAAAACATAGAGCTGACAAATTGTTTAAATCATAGTTTCCCAGAAGTGGCAGAGGAAACTTCTCTATTGAATCTGACTTCATCATTTTAGTGATCCCTCCTGACTCTGGTGCCCAGGAGAGGGGCACATTTGTTAGTTACTGGAAAGCTGCATTTCTGTGTGAATATAAAAACATACTGGAGTATTTATTTGTGTTCCAGCACAATAGCAAGACCATAACTCTGGCAGCTGTCTATGAGTTCTGACAACGAGCTTCTGTTCAAATGATGTGCTATAGCCAGCTCATGGAAGCTCTTAAGAATCAATTATCAAATTTTCAGGAATTTTAAAGGCTGGTTATTAAACAAAGGTATTGGTAAAGGTGAAATTATATAAACTTCTAATTAAATAAATGATATTGGAAAGAAAGGTAATAAATATCCCAGAATAATCATTTCCTATTAATTCTTACGACATATTTCTATTATCTACTCAGAATACCTGTGCTATCTGTGCGGTGGAAATACTAGATGGTGACATGTAATCAGGCATCTCTTCCCAACTCCACCTCCAGCTATATTGTTTTAGTAGCTTGAAATGGGCCATGATAGAAGCATCGATACCAACGAAATTGCAAACATCAAAAAGCAAAGTTTGATTCATGGTTCTGTTGATAGCCCATGAAAGTGACAGAGGATTTCAATGTCACAGATAAAAACTGTGCCATACTTGTGGACATTACACTGTGAATTCCACAGAAAATTGAGGCTATTTTTTTTCTAGGATTAAAAAGCAATTATCTGTCTCAAACGAAAAGTTGCTTACATTAATGGCCAACAAGTGAGGTTTTTGACATGTGGTGGTGGTGTTTCACTTTGGTGTTAACATAAATGAAACTATCAGTATGTAAGGTAGACCTATACTCCTTTGTCAGTTGCAATCAAACGTTGCTATGGAAATGGGAGTTTGATAAAAATAAAGGCATTCTATGTGAATCAATTGTAATATAATTGATAAAATGAAATGTGTATGTTTTTTTATTTTTTTGGTTTTTTGAGACAGGGTTTCTCTGCGTAGCTTTGCGCCTTTCCTGGAGCTCACTTGGTAGCCCAGCCTGGCCTTGAACTCACAGAGATCCGCCTGGCTCTGCCTCCCGAGTGCTGGGATTAAAGGCGTGCGCCACCACTGCCCGGCGAAATGTGTATTTTATTATGAGTTTTCTTGCATAATCTTTATATGGGTGACATTTATTATGAACTTATGGGTATCCTAACAGATACACTTTTTATTCTAGACAGCTAGTTGTTACATAGGTACTAGTATGTCACCCTTCCCAATCCAGGAGGTGGAGAATCTGACTTTCTTGCAGAATCATAGGCAACTATGTTTCTTCTCATATCTCTACTGTTCTTTAAATCTTTAAGTCTTTAATGAAAAATCCCAGTTTCAGAACTCAAAAACGTACCTCAGTAGCCTTACTTTTGCAGTAAATCAATGGCTGTCACCAGATGGCATCAGGGCTGGGTATGACCTTGGGCAGTTACTTAGATGTAGAGGAAGATAAGAAATCTCTGAGTCATAATAATATATAAACAAAACAAAACAAAACCTGAATCTGCTCATGAGATGGCTAAAGAACCCCCACACTTCTCTATCTGGGTAACTTTCTTCATGGCAAATACTTTCCATCCTTGAAGAAAAAGTTATAAAATCTATGCATTCTTGATGATTGCCTCAAAAGCTTGTTAAAAGTAGATTCCTGAGCTAAGCCTCAAGAGAACTGGTATTTAATGAGTCTCAGGAATCTACATTTTAAATAAATGCCCCCAAGTGTTCTGAGGGCAGGGGGTGGCTTGAAATTTACAGTGAGAAAGGCAGTGTTGTGGCACACTCAGCATAAACATGGTAGTTACCAAAGTCCCCCACTGCTCTCCTAAGCCCACTCTGATTCCATCAATCTGGCCATAGGAAATCTCTGCTTGCCTTTCTGGCTTTTCTCTTCAGCTGACATGAGTCTCACCAAACCCACCCATTCCCCAACAAAGTTTCTTTGTTCCCAGCTTAAAAAAAAAAAAAAAAAAAAAAAGACATATGTTGGCTATCATAAACAGCCTTATGAAAAAATCTCCCTAGTCAAGAGGGACAGAACCAGATTAGAAGCACGGGAGGTTCCCTATCACTTGGTTTGAATCTGGAACACCTTTTCCAAATGCTGATGAACCATCTGCTAAGTTGGCTTAAGACTTTGCCAGGGATGGACACGGAGCTGACAATCTTCCATTTCTAGATTCCATGTATCTTCCACTCTGACGACTGGGCTCCGTGCCCAACTCTATCTGCTGATGGAGCCGCCTCTATTGGACATCTTCTAGCATCTGTCACCATTATTCTCTCTTCCCAGGCAAGGAGATATCTTCTTTGTCAGGTTGAACATAAAGTAAAATAACAACATTTCTGATCATTCTTTGGGTGTTTCCAAAACTGCAATTAATTCTAGCTATTGGAATTCCTGAAAGTATCTCCACAGCATATCCTTTCTGAAAGTTCCTAGATAGACATTAGCCAAGCTCTTTCATTTGTGTGCCTTAAAGCATTTTCATTTGTACTCACTGGTAGGTAAGAGTGGCCAAGATAATGGGGTCTCTCCCAATCCACTTAAAAGTGAAGAATGGAAGACTATGAAAGTTTTAAAAATTATTTTCATTCTTCTTAAGCTATTTGGAATCTAACTGTATAAAATATACCTTTTATTCACTTAAAAACTATGTCAAAACTTTAAATAAGAAAAACTATACCTTTGTTTAAGCAATCTATATTATTGAACATGAACTGAGCTATATCCATACAGCCAAATCAAGAAAACTAATAGTGAAATATGATGAAGAGTCATTTTCTAGGGGTTGGAGGTATATAGTTCAGTTGGTACAGTACTTGCTTACCATACACAAAGCCCCAGGTTCCATCCCCAGCATCTCCTAAACCAGGCATGGTGGCACATGCTTGTGATCCCAGCCCTCAGGAGAGGGGAAGTCATTGTCAGCTATATATCAAGTTCTTTTCCGGGATGCAGAGGGGCTCACAAACCCTGTCTCTGAAAGGGGGAAAAATCTGCTTTCTATGAACCACATACTGATGTGGCTGTGGGGGCAGTAGGGTAAAGCTCAGCTTCAGCTCCTTAGGCACTTAGGCACCCCCAAGACAATCTTAGAGAAACTCAGGGCTCAGTGAAACAAGTTTTAAAACACTACACAGATGCAAAAGTTCAGTGCTCACTTCAGTTTAGAACCTGCTCTTCTTTGCCACTTAAGTAACCTGCCACATTCCTGGGTTTTAACACGTCTACAGCATCCTTGGCATACTGCCTTTCTTAGTGTCTTTACACATCACCATGACAGAATTGTTCAACTGAAAATATTCTGAGCATGATTTCCAGCAGTTGGTGATTAAGTTCTGCAACAAAAACATGTGTTTCAACATTGAAAACTCAAATGTAGCATGCAGTCTGGGGGAAGAGGCATCAATTTTCAACTACAGGATGTTTACAGAACTGTCCAATAAACTGTATTGCCCTAAGCCTAACACAGTAATATGATTATAACAGCAAAGTTACTTTACTACTAAAAATGCCCTTTGAGAAAATCCTTCAGATTTATAATGAAACAATATTTCAATGGTCTCTCCTTGTCCCCCCCCTCATTATTTCTTTAGTTATCATTGACTTCTGACGAGGATAGTAAGACAGAGATATATTCTGAGAAATGTAAATACGATATTATTTAGCATACAATATGTAACAAACTCTCATTTTGCAAATATCTCATACCTTTTAGGTTTGGACAAAATAATTCCATGTTAGAACTTGATGACAATGACCAGAATTCAGCCAAAACCAAATATCTACTCAGACCATCCACTCTTCTTACATCTATCCTAACATTTATCAAGTATCTACTCAGATCATCCACTCTTCTTACATCTATCCTAACATTTATCAAGTATCTACTCAGACCATCCACTCTTCTTCTTACATCTATCCTAACATTTATCAAGTATCTACTCAGACCATCCACTCTTCTTACATCTATCCTAACATTTATCAAGCACCTATAATGCTTTGAGCACTGGGTAAATGGGGGGAATAAAAAGATGAAAATATGTATCATATTCCTTCAGCAAATTCCCAGGCTAAAGAAGGAAGCAGATACATGGACAGATAGAAGAGCTGATACCAGGATAGGGAAAGAATAGGTGAACAGAGAATTCAGGGGACTTTGAAGCAGAAGACTAAGGAGTGGTTAAGAAAAATGAATGAGGGGCGGCGGAGACAAGCAGACGCAGGTAGGCCTGTGGCAGGGGCCCGTGGAGGTAGACGGGCCCAGCGGCGGCAGCCGACAGGGATATTCAGACCTGGCGGCAGCTGGCAGAGACACTCAGGCCCAGCGGCGGCCCACAGAGGTAGACGGGCCCAGCAGCGGCCCGCTGAGGTAAACGGGCCCGGCGGCAGCGGCCAACAGGGACATTCAGGCCCGGCGGCAGCCGGCAGAGACATTCAGGCCCAGCAGCGGCCCACAGAGGTAGACAGGCCCGGCGGCAGAGACAAGCAGACGCAGGTAGGCCTGCGGCGGCGGCCCGCGGAGGTAGACGGGCCCAGCAACAGTCCGCGGAGGTAGACGTGCCCAGCGGCGGCAGCCAACAGGGTCATTCAGGCCCAGCGGCAGCCGGCAGAGACATTCAGGCCCAGCAGCGGCCCACAGAGGTAGACAGGCCCGGCGGCGGAGACAAGCAGACGCAGGTAGGCCTGTGGCGGCGGCCTGTGGAGGTAGACGGACCCAGCGGCAGCCCGCTGAGGTAGACGTGCCCGGCGGCAGCGGCCGACAGAGACATTCAGGCCCGGTGGCGGCCCCCAGAGGCAGACAGAACCAGCGGCAGCTGACAGGGACCACAGGCCCGGCGGAGGACCGCAGAGGTAAACAGGCCCAGGGACGGAGACAAGCAGACGCAGCTTGGAACAGGGACGCCCCTAACCCCAACAACTGGGGAAGAAGCTATCTCCGGGAGTCAGAACCAGAACGAATCTGAACACTCCATCTGAGGACAACCCAGGGCCCAGCTGCTGATCCTGTGAAACCCAACAACTTGGAGGTGTTGGTGAGACTACCCTGCTCAGCTGAAACCCATCAGGGAGAGGATTCAGATGCCTACAGTTTAAAGTCTGAAGAAACAAGATCAGCTGAGGAGTTGACAAATGAACAAAAAGTGACCTGAGAACACAGAAGAAGGCGCTACCCAGACACCAAACCAGATCACCAGAATCATAAGTATATAATTCACCGATCGAAATCAGCTGCCCCTGAAGAAATAGCCCAATAGCACCAATTTAACCAAGAACCACTACTAAACCAAGACTAAAAATTAGAACAAGAGAGGCACTCTCAGACACAGACACCACCTGCACCTCACAGAGGAAGAGATGAGTAGACGCCAGTGCAAAAATACAGGCAACAACATAAAGACCTATATGGCAACATCAGAACCTAGTGATTCTACACCTGCAAGACCTAAACATACCATGACAGAAGAAGCAGAAGAAATCAACCCTAAAAATGACATTAAGAAGATGATAGAGGCCCTTAAAGAAGAAATAAAACATTCCCTCAATGAGGAAATAAAAACTTTCCTTAAAGAGGAATTGAAAAACTACCTTAAAGAGGAAATAAAAACTTTCCTTAAAGAGGAAATAAAAAACTCCCTTAAAGAGGAAATAAAAACTTCCCTTAAAGAGGAAATGAAAAACTCCATTAAAGAGGAAATAAAAAACTCCCTTAAAGAAATGGAAGAAAAAACGAACAAAAAATGGGAAGAAATCAAAGAAAGCCAAGAAAAAGCAATTAAACAGATGAAAGAAACATTCCAAGATCTGAAAAATGAATTTGAGACAATAAAGAAAACACATGCTGAGGGAATGCTGGAAATAGAAATCCTGACAAAACGAACAGGAACTACAGAAAGAAGCATAACCAACCGATTGCAAGAGATGGAACAGAGAATCTCTGACACTGAAGACACGATAGAGAAAATAGATTTGTCAGTCAAAGAAAACAATAAAGACAAAAAAGTCCTAACACAAAACGTCCAGGAAATTTGGGACACCATGAAAAGACCAAACCTAAGAATAATAGGGATAGAAGAAGGAGAAGAATACCAACTCAAAGGCACAGAAAATATATTCAACAAAATCATAGAAGAAAACTTTCCTAACCTAAAGAAAGAAATACCTATGAAGATACAAGAAGCTTACAGAACACCGAATAGGCTGGATCCAAAAAAAAAGTCCCCTCGCCACATAATAATCAAAACACTAAACACACAGAATAAAGAAAAAATATTAAGAGCTGCAAAGGAAAAGGACCAAGTAACATATAAAGGCAAACCCATCAGAATAACACCAGACTACTCAATAGAGACTATGAAAGATAGAAGATCATGGACAAACCTCATGCAGACACTAAGAGACCATGGATGCCAACCCAGACTATTATACCCAGCAAAACTCTTAATCACCATAGGCGGAGTAAACAAAATATTCCAGGATAAAACCAGATTTAATCAATACCTGTCCACAAACCCAGCCCTACAGAAAGCACTAGAAGGGAAAATTCAACCCAAAGAAGCTAAACACATCCATGAAAAATCAAGCAATAGATAATCCTACACCAACATACACCACAGAAGGACAACACAACACAACCAAAAAAATAACAGGAATTAACAATCACTGGTCATTAATATCCATCAATATCAATGGTCTCAACTCACCTATAAAAAGACACAGGCTAGCAGAATGGATTAGAAAACAGGACCCATCCATATGCTGCATACAAGAAACACACCTTAACTCCAAAGACAGACACTACCTCCGAGTAAAGGGCTGGGAAAAGGTTTTCCAAGCAAATGGACCTAAGAAACAAGCTGGTGTAGCTATCCTAATATCTAATAAAATAGACTTCAAACTAAAATCAATCAAAAGAGACCAGGATGGACATTACATATTCATCACAGGAAAAATCCACCAAGATGAAGTCTCGATTCTAAACATTTATGCTCCAAATACAAAAGCACCCACATTCATAAAAGAAACACTACTAAAGTTTAAAACGCACATCAAACCCCACACATTAGTAGTGGGAGACTTTAATACACCACTCTCACCAAAAGATAGATCTACCAGACTGAAACTTAACAAAGAAATAAAGGACCTAACAGATGTTATGACTCAAATGGACCTAACAGATATCTACAGAATATTCCATCCTAACACAAAAGAATATACCTTCTTCTCAGCACCCCATGGAACCTTCTCAAAAATTGACCACATGCTTGGCCACAAAACAAATCTCAACAGATACAAAAAAATTGGAATAACCTCCTGTATCTTATCAGACCACCATGCCTTAAAATTAGAACTCAATAACAACAAAAATTATAGAAAACCCACAAACTCATGGAAACTGAATAATACCCACCTGAAACATCAATCGGTCAAGGAAGAAATAAAGACAGAAATTAAAGAGTTCCTAGAATTCAATGAAAATGAAAGTACAACATACCCAAACTTATGGGACACTATGAAAGCAGTGCTAAGAGGAAAATTCATAGCTCTAAATGCACACATAAAGAAGATGGAGCAATCCCATACCAATGAATTAACAGCACAACTGAAAGCTCTAGAACAAAAAGAAACAAACTCACCCAGGAGAAATAGACGCCAGGAAATAATCAAATTGAGGGCTGAAATCAACGAAATAGAAAACAAGAGAACAATACAAAAAATCAATGAAACAAAGAGTTGGTTCTTTGAAAAAATCAACAAGATAGACAAACCACTAGCCAAATTAATCAAAAAGCAAAGAGAGAACACCCAAATTCACAAAATCAGAAATGAAAAGGGAGACATAACAACAGACAATGAGGAAATCCAGAGAATCATCAGATCATACTTCAAAAACCTGTACTCCACAAAAATGGAAAACCAGGAAGAAATGGACAATTTTCTGGATAAATACCAAATACCAAAATTAAATCAAGACCAGATAAACCATTTAAATAGACCAATAACCCCTAAAGAAATAGAAACAGTCATCAAAAGTCTCCCAACTAAAAAAAGCCCAGGACCAGATGGTTTTAGTGCAGAATTCTACCAGACTTTCAAAGAAGAACTAATACCAATCCTCTTCAAAGTGTTCCACACAATAGAAACAGAAGGAACACTACCAAACTCTTTTTATGAGGCTACAATTACCCTGATACCCAAACCACACAAAGATGCAACAAAGAAAGAGAACTACAGACCAATCTCCCTCATGAACATTGATGCAAAAATACTCAACAAAATATTGGCAAACCGAATCCAAGAATACATCAAAACAATCATCCATCACGACCAAGTAGGATTCATCCCAGGGATGCAAGGATGGTTCAACATACGGAAATCAGTCAATGTAATACACCATATAAACAAACTGAAAGAAAAAAACCACATGATCATCTCCCTAGATGCTGAAAAAGCCTTTGACAAAATCCAACACCCCTTCATGATAAAGGTCTTAGAAAGAATAGGAATACAAGGAACATTTCTAAACATAATAAAAGCAATTTATAGCAAGCCAACAGCAAACATCAAATTAAATGGAGAGAAACTCAAAGCGATACCACTAAATTCAGGAACAAGACAAGGCTGTCCACTCTCCCCATATTTATTCAATATAGTACTAGAAGTTCTAGCTAGAGCAATAAGACAACAAAAGGAGATCAAAGGGATACAAATTGGCAAGGAAGAAGTCAAACTTTCACTATTTGCAGATGATATGATAGTATACATAAGTGACCCCAAAAACTCTACCAGGGAACTTCTACAGCTGATAAACTCCTTCAGTAAAGTGGCAGGATACAAGATCAACTCAAAAAAATCAGTAGCCCTCCTATACACAAATGATAAAAGGGCTGAGAAAGAAGTCAGAGAAACATCACCCTTTACAATAGCCACAAATAATATAAAATACCTTGGGATAACACTAACTAAACAAGTGAAAGACCTTTTTGATAAGAACTTTAAATCTCTAAAGAAAGAAATTGAAGAAGATATCAGAAAATGGAAGGATCTCCCATGCTCATGGATAGGCAAGATTAACATAGTAAAAATGGCAATCTTACCAAAAGCAATCTACAGATTCAATGCAATCCCCATCAAAATCCCAACACAATTCTTCACAGACTTGGAAAGAAAAATACTCAACTTTATATGGAAAAACAAAAGACCCAGGATAGCTAAAAGAATCCTATACGATAAAACAACCCTTGGAGGCATCACCATCCCGGACCTCAAACTCTACTATAGAGCTATAGTAATAAAAACAGCTTGGTACTGGTATAAAAACCGACATACGGACCAATGGAATCGAATTGAAGACCCTGACATTAATCCATGCACATATGAACACCTGGTTTTTGACAAAGGAGCCAAAACTATACAGTGGAAAAAAGAAAGTATCTTCAACAAATGGTGCTGGCATAACTGGATGTCAATATGTAAAAGATTACAAATAGATCCATATCTGTCACCATGCACAAAACTCAAGTCCAAGTGGATCAAAGACCTAAACATAAATCCAGTTACACTAAACTTAATAGAAAAGAAGATAGGAAGCACTCTTGAACGCATTGGCACTGGAGACCATTTCCTAAATAAAACACCGACAGCACAAACCCTGAGCACAACCATTAATAAATGGGACCTCTCAAAACTGAGAAGCTTTTGCAGGGCAAAAGACACAGTCAATAAGACAAAAAGACACCCAACAGATTGGGAAAAGATCTTCACCAACCCCACATCTGACCGAGGATTGATCTCCACAATATATAAAGAACTCAAGAAACTAGACATCAAAGCACTGAACAGTCCAATTAAAACATGGGCTAAAGAGCTAAACAGAGAATTCACAAAACAAGAACTACAAATGGCTGAAAGACATTTAAAGAAATGCTCAACATCCTTAATCATCAGAGAAATGCAAATCAAAACGACTCTGAGATACCACCTTACACCTGTTAGAATGGCTAAGATCAAAAACACCAATGACAACCAATGTTGGAGAGGATGTGGAGCAAAGGGAACACTCCTCCACTGTTGGTGGGAATGTAAACTTGTACAACCACTGTGGAAATCAGTATGGCGGTTTCTCAGAAAATTAGGAATCGAACTACCTCAAGACCCAGCCATCCCACTTTTGGGCATATACCCAAAGAATGCTGATACATACCATAAAGATACATGCTCAGCTATGTTCATAGCAGCACTATTTGTAATAGCCAGAACCTGGAAACAACCTAGATGCCCATCAATGGAAGAATGGATGAAAAAAATGTGGTACATATACACAATGGAGTACTACTCAGCAGAGAAAAACAATGAAAGCATGAAATTTGCAGGCAAATGGATGGAACTAGAAAAAATCATCCTGAGTGAGGTAACCCAAACCCAGAAAGACAGTTATGGTATGTACTCACTCATTGGTGGATTCTAGATATAAAATGAACAATCAGACCACAACCCATAGAACCATAGAGGCTATATATATAGCATGGAGGTCCCTAGGATGACTGTGGCATAAAATCAATTTCAGTTTTACTCAATTATTGAAAAAAATAGCCAAATGAATGGAAACACATGAACTATGAACCAAAGGCTGAGGGGCTCCCAGCTGGATCAGGCCCTCTGAATAGGTGAGACAGTTGATTGGCTTGATCAGTTTGGGAGGCATCTAGGCAGTGGGACCAAGTCCTGTGCTCATTCCATGAGTTGGCTGTTTGAAACCAGGAACTTATGCAGGGACACTTGGCTTAGTCTGGGAGGAAGGGACTGGACCTCCCTGGACTGAGTCTACCAAGTTGATCACAGTCCTCGGGGGAGGACTTGTCCTGGAGGAGGTGGGAATGGAGGGTGGGCTGGGGGTAAGGGGAGGGCGTGGGAGGGGGGAGAATAGGGGAACCCATGGCTGATATGTAGAACTGAATGGTATTGTAAAATAAAAAATATATATAAAAAAAAAAAAAAAAAAGAAAAATGAATGAGAAAGGAAAAGAAGGAGGTCCAGGAGAATCAGTCTGGGCTTAGGGGCAGTTTAAAAGTTAAGAAACAGTAGCCAACTCAACATAAAATGAGGGGTGTCAAATAACCTGGTTAGCCTAGTATGTATCACACAGAGCACCTTGGTCTTGGTCCAGCTGCTGATTGGAGCCACTGAAGAGTTTTCTAAAGGAAAGCAGTGAGTCATATCTAGTGTTCAGAAAGTGTACTCTTGCCTTCATGGAGGTAGATTTTGACAGTAAAAGACAGATGTAGGAAGCAGGTAGGAGCTTCCACAGTTCAGGGAATGGCCTTATGGTGTGAAATCGGGTGACAGTCAGAACAATGGAGATAGGAGACAGATAATAAGGAAGAATTACGAGGTAAAGCTACTGGACATAAGTGGTGATAGATATGGATAGCTGTGATGGTAAGGGCAATGATGTCTCTGAAATGACTCCCTCTTTATGATTTGAGTGACTGGGGGTGGGAGTAGTGTCACCTACTGAGATGAGAAAAAATAGAATTGGGGGAATGCCTTTACCATTTATTTAGTATTTGAGTACCACAAGTTGGTTCAGGTATTGTGAGCACATTGAAGGGAATAAATGCAGTTTATATACTAGTGGGGGAAGTCACACACTACACAAGCAAAGAACATTATGTAAATGCTGGTATATGTTCTCTGAAGAAAAGAAAGCTTGGGAAAGAAAAGGCCCATAAGTTCTTTCTAAGAAGTTACTTTTTGAGCAATGAGGCTAATTAAAAAGCGGAGAGGCACATGAGACCTGTGAGGATGGGATCATGTTGAATCGCATGCACTCTGTCCAAGTGGAGATCAGTAGAATCCAGGCTAGAATATAGATTTGGAATTATCATTATAGGAGAGTCTTCCAAGTCTTGAGATGGGAGAAGACAACTTGGGAGATAAACCTAAGTGAGGAGACAATGGGTCAGGCTTACAAGGGGCAAAATGCCAACATTTATAGAGCAAGTGGAAGAAAAGACAGCAATGAGAGAAGAAAAGAAGAATGGGATTCACTGTTACATAGCTTTTGAGGCTAGAAGGCAGCACTCACCATTTTAAATGCAGCAGCATCCTGATGACTGAAATGTGCCACCCACCTGGGTTAGCAATTAGAAGGTCACTGGTAACTATAGCTGATGCAGCCTCAGGAAGGGTGGGTGTGGGATTTGGACTACAGTGGTGTTAAGGCGTGTGTTTGTGGCAGGGGACGGGGGCAGGGACCTCAGCCTCATTATCTGTGTGAGAGCAGGGAGAATGTCCAAATGAGGACCAGAGCTGGCCGGTCAGGAGGATGAACTGAAGCCACATTTTCCAACAAAGTGCATAGAGCTGGAACAGAGGGCATGCTCACTATGTCTGCTAATCATGCACAGCACTGGCTATCCAACCAGTGACCCCCCAACTAGAACAAACCAGAATGGCAAAGCTAGGACATCTATCATTTCTTCCTCAGATGGATTTGTAGGAATTTTCAAGGAACTGTCCCTGAATGTGTACGTGGGATCATGTGTAATGGGAGATGTTGTAATCACAATATAGCACAGCTGAGCTTTTCTATGGAAAGGGGGCTGGGAACCTATTGCTAAGTTTCTTAAGCAGATGGCTTTACAATGGGTGCTGCATCCTGCAAGGGAAAACTTATTCCATCATCCATTCAGAAAGCATGGGCCCCAGGAATTCACGGTCATGTTTAGTTGCATGTATCAAGCTGGGTAAGGGAAGAGAAAACCTAACAAGTGATGGAGAGCAGGGCCCAGTAAACAGTAAAAAGCCAACCAAGCACACTAATATCATAAAAAGGCAAAGTAACAGAGATCTGAGCAAAAGCTAAGCAATTATAGCAGAAGTGAATTACAGAAACATGGTTTTGTGAATGAAAATTCCTAGAAAGATGCTATGACTATAAAGGCTGGTTGATTAGAATATCAATGACATAGACATGTTGGGATGTTGTAAGCCCAGAGACAAATTATCCTGTGCCATCTTCAACTCCTTAATAGCCATTTACTGCCTACCTCTGGATATGTGACCTAACATCTTTGTGACTACTAGGTATATTCTTAGAATTCAGGAACAGATTCATAGCTTTCACCAACGCAAAGGCAAAGAATGTTGTCAGACAGCATCTGAAGCCTATAGCAGAGAGCCCCCCACTTTGATATATCTACTCATCTGATGTTCCCACCAAGGTAAACATGCCATGACCTATGACTCTCTTTGTTCTGTTATTATAAAACTCCACGAAACTTTTTCCATGTTAGAGAATGGAATTTGGGATAACCTGATTCTGTGTTCTTGAGCCACAGTCACTCATATTTGGCTCCAGAATAAACTACTTCTTATCTCCTTTGAGGAAAAACTGTTTCTTACACATAGAGTCTGAACAACATATCCTGAAATATCAGAATGAGGCACTTCACTGCAAGCGAAAGAGAAATAAAGCTTGGGCGAATCAAAGGCAGTTTTACATAGCACAGCAGGCAATAAACATATCAGAGGATTTTATCTAAAAGGGCAGCAATAAAAATAGACTCCAAGGGTTTTTAGATAGATCCAACAAGAGCGCAAAACCATGGCTATTTCTGAAATTAGGTGATGTGGAAGACTCTGTAATCTTAGCGATTGAGTCTACTTAGAATAAGACTTGATTATTCCCTCCATAACCTCATTCAAACACTTCCCTGACACCATCAGGTCTGAGATTCACTTAGAATGGCACTTCTGTTTCTCGGAAAGGAGTGAACCTCTGAGTTCCTGTAAACTACTCCTGGGAACAGTAGGCTAAACACACCCTGTCTTACTCTGGTCCCCTCATAGAACATGCACACTGGGCTTCTTCTTCCACCTCAACTCTGTTCTTGTACTTTGACCTCTCCAGGAACATATAATTAAGCCATGACACCTATACAAGTAGATTTGTGAGGGAGTGTAGAAGCACTAGAATTGTGTTTCTAAAGGAAAAAACTGCCAGGAACAATGAATGCAATTACTGTTATAATTTCAAAATAATACTTGAAATGTCTCTTTCATTTTAGACTCACCTCTACAAGTCCTACACCCTTCCAACCCATATTTCTGAAACCCAATCCAATCTCTGTGACTCCCTCAGCTCAGTCCTATCTCTGCATTGTGTATAACCCAGATGCCTAAGTAATAAGCCCCAAACTGTATTTATACCTTTCTCCTATTCTATCCCATGCCCTATGGATTCGATCATAAAATAGACTACTATTACCATTAACATAAAGTTCAAATTCTAACATGCCCCCACAAGACCCTTACATAGCATTCTGACTTTTGCATGTCATTACATAAGCTTACATAGTCTAACTTCTTGGTCTAACTCTGTTAACCTTAAACTTACTCAGATTCCTTCAAATAGTTTGCCCGATACTTTCCAACACTTAAAGGCAGATTTGTTTCTCCCCATCCCCCTTTTTTTCTTCGATAACACACCTTCTATGTTTTAGGAGCCTCGTATCACACCACACTTTCCTTTACTGCACTCCACAGCTCTGTGCATGTTACCCATATTATCCAGGACAGGTACCTAATCCCAGATAGCTCCAGCACCACAGACAGTGGTAAGGGCGCTACTTGACATTGCACACTAGAAAAACAGCAAACACTGACCTTGGTGGTGCACACCGATAATCCCAATACCCAAAAAGGAGGCTCACCACAGGGCAGCCTGAGGTATATAGCAATATTTCTTAAGAAACAAACAGAAAAGCAACAAAAAAAATATTCAACAAGCTTGGAGGATAGAATGAAGCAGGAGGTGTTAAGGGGAAGAAAAGGAAGACAAATGATGGGGCAAAACCCAAAAGGCAAGTGGAAGACTATAAGAAAGATGATGTCAGAGACAGAAAGAATGAAGGCTGTGCTGGGGTTGCTGTGTGGACCTTTGGGAAGCAAGCGGATTGACAACAGAACATTAGCTGGTCTCTGGCTGCTGCACCCCACCCAAACACTCCATCTTCTTCACACCTCACAGTTCTCCCCTGGAGGCTACTCTCATCTTGTAGAAAAGAATGTTGAGACACTGTGATGTCAGGTAACTCTCCTGACACAGTGACGCAGTCTTTGAACCCAGGTTACACGTACTGCCCAGCACGTGTTCTCTTTATTAGAAATGCTTATCCAGGAAGTATTGACAGAAAGAACAAAGGCAGGTCCAATGGTAAAACTTTCACACATTCAGTATTGTACTTGAACATGTGACTTTCCTTATCTTGATTCTTCCTGCCCGTGGCCCCCCCCTATAAATTTCTACTTGACTGCTCCTCTGAGAGAAAGCTGAATCACCTGAAGTTAATGATAGCCAAAATTGTAGAACAGGACATGTAAAGGGAGTGCCCCAGCTCCCCCAGGGTCATCTGTAGAGTGTGGGCCTAGGCTGGGGACTGAGGACATGTCTGGATTGTATGTTGCTCTCATTACCTACAGATCCAGATGGGGATGGTATCACAGCTAAACACAGCACAGACCAGTAACCCACACTATGCTGCCCAGCTCGGGCCTCCTCACACAGACCAGTAACCCACACTATGCTGCCCAGCTCGGGCCCTGCTCACACAGACCAGTAACCCACACTATGCTGCCCAGCTCGGGCCTCCTCAATTTAGCAATACTGTCAAAATGCTAACTTCTGGGAGTACGGGGTGGCTAGCAGATATGGCCTTCAAGCAAGGTGCCTATCAGGACCAAAGGAAAATTCTTTCTTAATTGAAATTACAGGTGGGTCTGGAGCTACAATATATGTTGCATTATTATACGTTTGGGGAAAATGTGTTCTCTAATCTTTTCCAAACTTTTGTGACAATAAAACAGCTTTGTCATGACAGTTAACACTCACAGATGTGGGAAAGGAAGGCTACTCCTCCAAATGAACAAAGGCTCACACAGTGGCTATTATGTCTCAGGTTCCTCCATTTATGTAAGTCTTCCCGCTCCAAACAGAAGCAAAATACTTAGAGGCAGAGCTACTTCCCCACTTTGTACTTAGTTTTTGTTATGAGTCTTTGAAAAGTTCATCTATGATATTTATCATATCTGATGGCATTGCACATGCATATGCATGCATATGAACTTCTTGTGCATGTAAGCATCAAAGTCAGTACCCGTTTAATGAAGGCAGATCTTTCATAAGAAATTAATTTTAACTGATTCAATTTACCATCTAACAGTGGTTACCAAGGATACCAAATAGCCAGAATCACTTGGCTCCAACTTGCTTGTTAAATCAGAAGATGTTAACAGAAAACTGTGAAGAATTATTATTGTCTAAATAATCTGGCCAGAAATAGTGCCCCCTCCCAATGTTCCCAAGTCCTGAACTCTGTTAAAAACATTCAAATCTATAATAATTACCAAGAATGTACAAACATTTTTCTAGGATTTAAAGTTGAGTGATTAATATGTAGGGAAATGACCGCTAATGGTTTCACTTTGATTCACTCCTGATAAAGCACTGGACTGAGAATGGCCACTGATTTGATCTTCTTATCTATCTCAAAGCAGACGATTCTCACCATGGCAGTTAATTGAACATTCCAGTAATCTGCCGAGTCTGCCCTAAATCAAACAGCCCATATATGTATGTTTAGTAATGCAGGCAAGCATTTAACAGATGAGCATAGAATGTGCCTTTGAGGGCAGAGAATTAAAAATGAAAACACTCAAAACAACCAAAAAAAAAAAAAAAAGCACACATAAGACTAAGACTATCTAGTGTCACTGTAAAGAGGAATCAAATTTTCAGTATTTTCTTTCCAAAGGACATAGTCATGTTTCTTACTAGTAAGTGTATTTCTGCACACTTAAGAATGTGAATTCTCTGTCATTTATTGCTATTAACATGTCCTACTTGGTGGTATATTTTCATTTTGTTTATAGTATCTTCTGTAAAAATGTTTCTGTTGTCATAGTTGTCAGAATCTGCCAACTTTGTGTTTTGCAGTTGTTAGTTCGGAGGTCATGCAAAGGCTTTATATACTTGAAATATGACAGAAACAGGTAGTCGTTGCCTTATCCATTTCTCCAATTTTCTAGAAGAACAGACATTATTTGTATCTGAAATGACACCTCTCAAGCCAAAAGACTTCATTTCTCCATTTTCCCATAGCTTGGTAGGGCCACACGACTGGATTTTGTCAATGGCATGATAACAGGAAGCTGAGTGGGTCATTCAGAAAGATTTTTCCAAAAGTGCAGGCTAGGACCTGGAGAGATGGCTCAGCAGTTAAGAGCATTTGTTTCTCTGTAGAGGACCCCAGTTCAGTTCCTAGCATCTATATGGTAGTTCACAACCATCCTTAACACTAGACCCCACCTCAAGGCTGCTGTATCAGTGATTATGTAAAAGCTTTAATGCAATGCATGGCGCTAAGTACTAGTACATATCATTTTTATTATAATTGTTGCTATCAGCAGCATCCTTATCACACTTAGATACTGGCTTTGTTTCAAGAAGGTATTACCAGGAATAATACTGCTTTCTTGGTACCACCTGGGATGACAGTATTTGTTTTTCCAAAAACTTAGCTATTGTGAATAAGATAGCTTTTCACACCCACTGCAATGACAGTAATAAAAAAGACAGGTAATGACAAATGTCGATAAGGCTTTTTTGAAATGAGAATTCCTGTACATTATTGGTTTGAAAATAAAATACTGCCGTCATCTTGGGGAACAGTTTGGCAGCTCATCAAGATGTTAAATGTAGATTTACAATATAACCCAGAAATCCTATTTCTAGGTACACAGCTAAGAGAAATGAAGAAATATATCTAAAAATTTGTACCTAGGGAAGCGGGGAGAAGATTCAGTAAGTTGCTGTCGACACAAGCATGATGAGCCAAGTATGGATCCTTTATACCATGGAAAAAGCCAGGCATAAGGGCACACACCTATGAACAACTTGAGGGAAATGGGAAAAGGGGTGCAGTAGTTTGAATGAGAATGGCCTTCAGACTCATACTTGAATACTTGGTCCCCTGATGTTAGAACTGTTTGGGGGGGGGAGTGTGGCCTTGTTGGAGGAGGTTTGTCACTGGGCTTTGAGGTTTGAAAGTCCAACACCATTTCCAGTTGGCTCTCTAGTTCCATGCTTGTGGATCAGATATAAGCTCTCAGCTGCTCCTCTAGCACCATGTCTGCCTGCCTGCTTCATGCTCTCTGCCCTGATGGTCATGGACTCACTCACTGAAACTATAAGGCCCCATCAAATTCCTTTTTCTACAGGTTTCTTTGGTCATGGTATTTTGTCATGACAATAGAAAGTAAGACAATGAGGATACTTGGGGCTTGCTGTTTAGTCAGTCTAGCTGAACCATAAGCTATAGATTCAGTGAGAGACCTTGTCTCAAAAAAAAAAAAAAAAAGGGCAGAGAACAATAGATGAAGATATCCAATATTGGTCTCTGACCTGCACATGTGGGTACATACCCCAATGCTTGCATACATATACACACAAGCACAAAAATATACACATACATACACTGTTTTTAAAACTTGTGAAGAATAAATTAATTGGTAAACCCACCTTGCACTTGAATTTCCTAAACACCATTATCGACAATACCATCAAAATGGAAAAATGCCCAAAAGTGGTAAATAGATAAATAAAACACAGTACGGCTATATAATAGAATGCTACCAGCAATAAAAAGAACTAATGATACAGAAACCATGGTTGGATTTCAAAATTATGCTTGCTCAAAGAATCCTACCACAGCAAGCGCTGTGTAATAAGCCAGCAGTTATCTATAACATTCAGAAGAAATAAGTTTAGAGATGAAAAGTTGCTTAGTGGCCTCCTGAGGTGTGGATTAGCAGAACACATACATGAGGAACCTTTCTGGGGTGATGGGGATTTTCTAGAACTGATGTATGCTGATGCTTAAACAATTGTGATTTATGGGGAAAACTAAACTGTGTACTTAAAAGGGATGAAGTGCATGATGTGGAAAATATGCCCTAATAAATATTTTTGATGGAACAGGGTTTTATTGTATAGCCCAGGCTGGCTTTGAACTCATCATAATCTTCTTGCCTTACCATTCCAACTACTGGGATTATAGGTATGTGCCAGCATGCTCAGCTGTACATATACTCCTTTGAAGTTTATGCTTCCTTTATATGATCTGACCATGTATTTATCAGAGTTTCTAAACGTTTCCTGAATATTACTTTTCTCTTGGGAAGAAATTTCCAAAAGTACATCATTCTTTTAACTGTTAATTCTACCCTCTAATTATTTGTCTATTTGACATATTACTGCAGTAGGTCCCTAATTCTGATTTTCTTAGGTTATAGAGTCTTAGTAAATTCAGTTTTATACATTTAATTGTTGCTCCACTAATTAAAAGTTTATGGTTACTAAATCCCCATTGTTTATCATATTATGAATAATGAATATGTCTTATGTGATGACTTACTTTGTATACAGTTTGTTATAGAAATGATAATTCAATTATCACGAAGCTTTGTCAAAAGAACAGATAAAGACAACGGGAAATCCATGGATAAATATTTTTCACTTAATAATTTAATATATTTAATGAAATTATTTCCTGAACAGTGAAAAAGTCAAATACTAATTCTCTTTGACAACTCCCCAATGCTCCAATGGCATTATGAAGGTCACCGCTTGGCTTGCCACTCCCTTCCTGGAGTCTCTTTGGATCCAATCTGCTGATAGTCCACCATCTATGCCCTAAGACATCATCATCTATGCACAATGGTGTCTGCAATTTAACTTCCCTGCTCCCATAGACTGAAGCACTGGGCAGGCAGCTATGATTGGGTTACTGAAGCACAAAACTGTAAAAATTAAAATATATTTTAAAGACCAATATAATGGAAGAGATATGGCTTTAATTTTCATCAGTTTGCAGAGTGGATCCTCTCACATTGAATCTGTGGGGACTGGATTCCCCGCCAGAGAAGGCTCCAACAATCCACATACAAATGGCCTCAAAGCAGTGTGGGTTAGAATTGGTGCCGGTAAGAATCAATGAGTGTTTTTCACCAAGAACATATGGAAAGAAACACTTTGGGAGATTTTCTGGTTCTCTTTGTAGAATCTCTCTCTGAAACAGATTACACAGTGTGATGAATTTTAGCTACCTTACAATCATAGCAATGCACATTAAAAAAAAAAAGACTTAAAGCCCTAGAATAAAAATGACGAATAAATCCTGTATATTACGGTCACATGAGATCTGAAGCCATGGTTCAGGAGGAAGAAACCAAAGAAAGGCTGGAAGCCTGTTTTCCTCATTTCCTGGGAAATATTCTGGGGAGCCTTCAGAGTGAGTTCAGCTGTGCTGGCATCTGACATATGTAGTATTTGAAAAAATAAAATTGAAAATATATTTAGCCTGGGATTTTCTGAATCACTTTTTTTCCTGAATAAAAACATTAAAAGTGATTCTCACATGGATTTCCCAGTCCAAATATGTTCTGTGTTCCAGGAATACTTTTTGCAAGGGAAAAAGGTATTCCAAGATGATTTATAGCTGAAAAGACTCAAGTAACCATGCTGTCCTCTAACCTCATGGCCCAGACTTCTTGTAACCATATCTACTATTTAGTTATCCTAAGTTATGAACAGACGCTAATCATGTTACATGCTTAGTAATAAAGAAGACCAAGTTTTTCCTTATTTTTGGGATATTACAGCTACATGCTAAAGCTAAATTTTTTTTCAAAATTAATCATTCATATTGCCAATGGGACTGTACTTCATAATATAAGGTTAATTCCCAGTGTGGCTTAAAAATTACCAATTTTATGTAGTAAACGCATTGGGATGTCTGTATTTCCTTGCCTGATATTTTATAAAGTTTTCCACAGGTGATTTGAGCATATTTTTCTTTTATAATTGGGCTGCAAAAGTCATTTCAACTCATGAAGGCCATTAATGCATGGCATTTGCAGCCCTGACAGTTCATCAGGCTCAGGAGCACAGATAATTTAGGTGTCATCCTGATGATTCCCACTCTGTTAACGAGGGCAGGGAACTTGTATCTTTGAAGATTCCCTGGGATGATTCTCATGTCCAGTCCAAACAGAGAACCACTCCATAGAACCTCTGCATGGTAAAGGACTTTAGGCTTCGATGCTATTCCAACTTCTCCCCATAGCCCTGGGCACCTGCAGCAGGAGCCATATGCATCCTTGAACTTGATATATTTAAAATTAACTTCAATTTTCTTTCTGCACAATATTCCTGACTTCCAGTAGTAAGCCCTATACATCATATGACCACCTTCCCAGGTACAGCCACCAGACACTCAGAAGTCAGGAGCCTTCTATTTTATATCAGTGCATTGGCTATTTCGCCTCTTAAATACTTTCTAAGGTATCTGTATACAGCTATAAAAGGACCCTTCAACACTTCCACCTGAAAAAACTTACTTGCTTGTGTTTTCTCTAAAATCTCCCAGCTTTAGCTCTCCCACTGTATGACTGGCCACACCACTGCTCCACAGCTGTGCATCCTTTTCCCAGTGATTTACTGTTTTTTAGGTTACCTCCCCCATTCCTGGCACAGTTCACTTGCTGGCTTTCTGTCACATTCCCTAAACCCACTTTCATCACAACTCCTGGTTAATTCTTTATCTGTGTAGTCACAACACTTCCAAAACCCTAGACTCAGTACTTGGAGCTTTTCTCTTTCAATGTCTTGCCCTCCACCCTATTTAAGAACCTTATGTGGTAAAAATGCCCTGCATCCTGGTCTCACTAACAGGACGGCATATTCATCACCCCCAAAATTAGAATCACGCCTCTCCCCCTCTTCAAAGCATTCCCAATAGTCATCCCCTGACAGAGCCTATGCCTGTTTACTCTTCCTCATCCTTAATTCCCTTTTTATTTTTTTTAAATAGTATCTCCTATAGACTCACTATACAGCTGGGGGTAACTTCAAATTGATCCTCATGTCTCTACCTCCAGGATACTAAGATTATGGGCTTTGTGTCCTATGCTTGGTCTTATACAGTGCTGAAGATCAAATCCAAGGCTTCATGCATGCTGGTAGGCAAGGACTCTAGCAATTGAGTTACATTCCCAGCCCATCCTTCATCCTCTCACATGTGCACTTTTCTCTCCTTACTATAATGATGTTTCCATCACTCTAATCACTGCATGCTATGCACTCTCAACATTTTTGCTCCTCTTTCATTTTTATGCATACTCATAATTCCTGCTTAAACACAAGTATCAGGGTGGCAGATGGCTTAAGGTAAGGAAGCCTGTTGCCAAGCCTGATGACCTAAGTTTGATCCCCAGGACCCATATGGTAGTGGGCGAGGACTAACTCCCAAAAGTTGTGCTCTGACCCCACATGAACATTATGGCATACATGTAATGTTCACACATACAGTCACACAAAATAAAAATATAAGAAAATGTACACAAATCTTTTACTTGTATACAAACATAGCTGAATGTGGTAGGAGAGTAACACACACCCATGCAGATACAATTTATGAAACCCATGATCACAAACCTGAGGTATTGGTCAGCAGTCACCACATCCATTCACTCTCCCATTCTCCTAGGTAATTATTACCACACTCCTATTTTCAAACCTCCACCACTTCTGATATCAATTCCTCTCAGGAGCTTTGCTTCCTCATTCTTCCCTGAGAAGGGAAGAATAATCACAAGACAGATGACTACGGAATCCCTTCCCCACATCTACCCACTGTGCCCATGGATTCTGCCTTGACTCCCTGACAAACGGTGAACTGCTGAGAAGCATACCTCCTACCCAGTAAACCACTCCTGTCTGGTTTTCTTCTCTCCAGCATATAAATGGTTCTCTGTAGTGGGTAGCTGTTCCAGCTTTGACCTTGAAACACTGCCCCTAGAATGACAGCAGGTAACTGCCACACTTGCCTATGACCTGCCTCTGGGGCTGACCTGCCCTTGGGGCATGGCTGAGAGTAAGCCCCTTAAGACTCTAGGTCCCTACATGTTTGGCCCTTCTGGATACCTTGAGGCCCTAGAAGCTGGATGGGACACCAAGCCAGAGTTCTCCGCTGGATGGTACCTCATCTCTCCCAGATCCTGTAACCAACGCCTATTGGCTGTAAGTTATCCCAGAAATAAACCTCTCTTGATTACCAGATAAATTATGTGGAATTGCCTCGTTAATTACAGTAATAGTTCTCTTTCTGTTAAAAGTCATCTTTTCAATCTCTGCTTCTTTCCTGTTACAAAATTCATTTTTTTCTTTAGTTTTTTTTTTTCAAGACACTACTTAGACATTCCCCAGCTTTCTGTTTCCTTCAAAATCATTTAATTCAAGGTTACCTTGAATGAGCCTCCACATCGCCAGTTTGATGGTCAGCCTGGTCGCTACCTCGATTGGCCTACTAGCTATATTTCATGCAGAAGATCCTCCTGTGCCTCCTGGAATCTTTCTTCATGTTTAGCCACACACTACTATTTCTTGCTTCCTCTCCCACTTGCTGGTCCTTCCCAGTCTCCTTGTTGGTAGTTCCTCATCTCTGACTAGTTGTGTGAGGTCTAGCTTCATTTACCCTTTGGTCAGTGCTGTGGTCTCAATGTCCATTCATGTTCTGCCCTCAGATTTGCATGTTGAAACCTAGTCACCAAGTGACAACATTAAGAAGTGAGGACTTGCCAGTGGTGGTGGCACATGCCTTTAATCTCAGCACTCCGGAGGCAGAGGCAGGTGGATCTCTGTGAGTTCAAGGCCAGCCTGTTCTACAAAATGAGTTCCAGGACAGCCAGGGTTTTTACAAAGACAAACACTGTCTCAGAAATTAAATAAATAAATAAATAAATGAATAAATAAATAAATAAATAAATAAATAAATAAATAAATAAATAAGAAGTGAAGACTTTTAGATGATTAGAAAATAAGGATGGAAGGCTAGGGGTGTAGTTCAGTGGAGGAGTGCTTGCCTAGTATGCATGAGGCCATGGGTTAATCCCCACTACTGGCCAATATTAAAAATAAAGGCAGAGCACACAGAGATAGGATTAGAGCCGCTTTTGAAGAAGCCCATGACAAATTGGACACAGTGACACTTGCCTATAATTTCCACACTCAGGAAGTAGAGGCAGGGGAATTGAGAGTCAAAGTCATCCTTGGCTAAATAGCAAGGGTGAGCCTAGCCCAAGCCACATAAGACTCTGTTTCAATCAATCATCAATCCATCAATCAAGGCAGGCCTGAGAGAACATATGGCTCCTCTACGATGTGAGTACACAGAAAGTAACTACCTATGAGGAACAGGACCTCAGGTGATACTGACTCCTAAGGCCTAGAAGTTGGATTACCCAGCTTCTAAAACTACAAAACATTTTGTGATGAAAGGATGAACATGTTTATACAGTACACCCATCTAATCACTTGGCTTTAAATTTTCCCCATATGCCTTGCGTACCTAAACATGTTTTTGCTGTCTAGACCTCTTCCCTGAACTCCTGGGAAGTAGATCCATCTGGCAACATAAGGATATCAATCCAGAAGTCCTCCATTCTTTGTCTGGCATCAAGAACTATTACTTACTATACTAAATTATTCCTATCACCTAAGAGCTGTTAGCGCTCCCAGCCTAAAACATACAAACATTTCTCAGGTCTCTCACCAGTAGCTATTTCTCCAATTTTCCTTTTTTTTTTTTTTTTTTCAGAAAAGGTCTCATGCAGCCCATGCTGGCCTTGAATTTACTATAAAGCTGAGAATAACCTTGAACTTCAGATCCTTCTGCTTCTACTACCTCAGTGCTGGCATCATAGGTGTGCACTACTTTATCTAGTTTATGAAATGCCAGGAATCCCCAGAGCTTCATGAGCCTTCTATCAACTGAGCTACATACTTAGCCCTAATGGTTCCTAGACTCTACAATGTGCCTGTCATCACCTTTCTGCCCCCACTCACTGCTGTCCTTCCCCTTGCCTATGTCACTATAACCCCACTGACCTCTGGGTGACACCTGGACATGCCAGACATGCTCCTGCATCAGAACCTTTGTACCAGTCATTCCCCTGCCTGAATGCTCTTCCCCTTGAAGCATATGTCTTATCCTCACATCTCCTTCTGACCCTGACTCATAAGCAACCTTCACTCTTTCCATTTTTTATTTTTCCTTAGTACATAGTAATAACTAACATATCCTGTAATTAATTTATATACAATACTTCCCCCCATCATGCATGTCCCATGAGGGAAAGCTGTTCGTTTTGTTTGCACGCTATTACTGTATATACTACTGCATGCATCTATGTACAGCACTGTTGATGAAATTTTCCTATGACCACCTGGCTTGTGGTCAAGACAAATTTCTCTCACTCGCTGGTCCTGCAGCCACTCAGACCCAAATAAACACACACAGGCTAATATTATTTAAAACTGCTCGGCCATTAGCTCATGCTAACTATTGACTAGCTCTTACACTTAAATTAACCCATAATTCTTACTTATGTTTAGTCATGTTGGCTTGGTACCTTTTCTCAGTTCTGCCTTCATATCTTGCTTCCTCTGTGTCTGGTTGGTGACTCCTGACTCAGCCTTCCTGTTCGCAGAATTCTCTTCTCTGCTTGTCCCGCCTATACGTCCTGCCTGGCTACTGGCCAATCAGCATTTTATTTATTAACCAATCACAGCAACATATTCACAGCATACAGAGTGATATCCACAGCACAACACTCTAAACATCTATCTATTGTATGTGGTCATAAGGTTACATAACATTTTGGTCAATAACAGACTACATATATGATAGAATCATATTACTACAATGAAGAGAAAAACTCTTTTCTCTTGACTGCATAGGTGCTGTGTAAGAGACTGATCTATACCATCAGACTTGTATGAGTCTATTCTGGGTTTACAAAACAATGAAACTGCCTAATACTGCACTTCTCAAACTATTTCCCTATCACTGACATGTGACTGCACTTACAATAGAGTCTGGCACACAGCAGATGCTCAATAAACATGATGCAGATATGAACAACACTCTTAATAACCTGTATACTCAACCTTCATCCTGATTCCAGAATAATCTAGTTAAGTGGTGAATCTGACTGGGCAGGGTAGCACACACCTGTGATACCTGCATTCAGGTCAACGAGGCAAGAAGATAGAATTAAGTTTAAGGCCAACATGGGATATACAGTTCCAGGCTTGAAAGGGCAACACTGCAAGGCCCTATCTCAAAGAAAACCCCAAAACAACAAAAAGAGAAGTAAATCTTCTCATGTCAGCCTTTAGATGAAAGCCCTTCAGTGGTTTTGACTGCTATGATGATGCAAACTGAAATATCTTCTACAGCCAGGCATATCCTTTACGTGTCAAAGGCAAGGTGTGTGGGGGAGGGGAGGGTACAGATATGAAAGGAGATAGCCTGTTACTTGTAGGTATTCGATTCAATTGTTTTTTTAAAATGTACCTATTACTTGGTAGTTCCCATATAGTGGGGAAAATAACCATCTTTACAGCATGGCTTTGTGGGGCCTGGGCAGGCCTCCCATGCTTACTCCCTCCTCTGTTGACTCTGTTGACACAGAGAAAACAGACTGTGCTTGTCTGTGGACCAGGTGACTGTAGTGCAACTGAACATGCAGCCTTTTCATTGCTGAATAACCAGACAAGGTAGCAAGATGTCACTGTTGGCACTGCTAGAAATTATATCTGGAATCCAGATGTTGGGACCAGATGTCTAAGCTTGCTAAAGGCAGTTTTTACAACTGCATGAGGTAATTATACTTGCGTTTCAGAGGGATATGATTGGGAATCTAAAATTGGAATCATTTAACAGAAGATTTCCTATCTGTCAGGACCTTACCTTGGATAAGAAGAAACTGCCAACCAGAACACATCTCCCAAAAAGACACAGAAGACTTGAAAAGCTACACTATAGAATTCCCCCAGGGTGAAAACTTCCTGCCTCATTCTGTTGTGAATGGATGCTTTGGGCTCACAACAGGTCAAAGTATTTTCAGGTTTCCAGTCAGTGCCCAAGTCCACCTAGCCCTGGTCTCCCTGGATTCTGAGAGGCCCACAAGGACTTCTGGCCTCCCTGAACTCTGACAATGGCCCACAAGTACCTCCATGCTGGGCCAGTACTAGCTACAATATTGTCTCATCTCTCAGCCTTCCCAACATGCACTGCATTTACTATTACAGAGGATGCATTCCCTCCTGTTTTATGGGCTTGGAAATTTCCTAGAATGACCACTCCACCCACAAATAGACTTCTCTAGGAAGTCTTTAAAGACCCACTCACACCAGCTAATTATTTCTCTTTTCCTGTACTGTATTCAGTGTATGGCTCCCTTACTGCCTTTATTTTATTAATTGCAGTTATTATTTTATCTCAGTTCCATAGGGGCAGTAAGCTTGTCTAATGTGTCTTTCAATTATTTGTGCCTAACCCGGTACATGGCACTTAAGAGGCACTCCATGAGTGTTTTTGAACTTAATTTTCATTAGGAAAGAGGGATCATATCAGTGTGGCTAACATAAAGGTCACATGACATAGAGTGAAATGGGGTGAAGTCACAGATGAATTATATCATTCTTTCATATTCATGTAAGTAAAAGCATTACATAGCACTAGAAGAGTTTCACAATGGTGGCAAGAAGACAGGGAGCGTGAGGTCGTTCTCAGTAATAGAGCAAGCTCAAGGCCAGCTTGACCTACATAATATCCTGTCCCAAAAGAAGTTAAAAAAAGGCTAAAGAGATAGCTCAGTGGATAAAGTACTTGCCATGTAAGCAGGAGGACCTGACCTGAGTTTGAATCTCCAGAGTCTGTGTAAAGCCATATGTGGTGGCACGTGTCTGAAAAATGAAAAGTAATAAACAAAAAGAGACCCTGTCTCAAGCAAGGTAGAAGAAAAGAACAGACACCAAGGTTATCCTCTGATGTTAACACGTGTGCCTGCACTCACACATAAACGTGCACACATATGGATCACACGTGTGTGTGCATACACATGCACACAAAGATAAAAACAGGATGCACGGTACAATGGATTGACTATAGTCAGACAATCTGAGTTAATTAAGTCACTATACAGTGCTCCCTCTGTGAGCTAATTTCATAGAACTTTTACATTTTAATAAATGCAAATTTGTAAGGGAAGCATTAAGATTCTAAAACAAAACAAAACAAAAAACAACAACACATAAATGCACATTGTTAAGAATAAACAGAAAATTCATCTATGAGGAACTGCTTAACCAGGCCTAACACAGTCAAAATACTGAGTTCTACCAATGACAAACTAAAAATTAAAATCACTAGGTAGTCACTTCACACCTATTGTATCAGCAGCCTTCTGTTCATGTCGTGTCTCCCATTTAGAGTGGCTTTACTGCTAATATGTAACAGGACTAAATGACACAGGTCCACTAGAAACCAATTTAAGCTCATTATTATTTCAAACATTCCTCAAAAGAAAGCAGGGGGGTATAGATAGAAGTTCTTATCATCCTGGAAAAAATACAGAAGCACCACAGAGCATGATGAGACACATTCATGATTCCAGCATTCTGGAGGGGAGGAAGGAAGATTGCCATGAGTTAAAAAGTGAGTTTGAGGCTAGCCTGGGCTACAGAGTGAGAGCCTGTCTCAAAAGACAAAGAATAACAACAGCAACAACAAAAGATAGAAATGAAGAAAGGAAGTAAGAAAGAGAGACTGAAAAATTACAAGTTAAAATGCTCTCAAAAAAGTTATATTCATTCAGAATGTATATAGCAATTACAACAACAATAATAATTATAACTGGACAATAATCATAGAAATAATGGCTCCCATTTACTCAGCATTTATAAGTATTTGATATGAATTATGATATACTGAGTTTGCTTGCCACCCTAATCAAATGAAAATGTAGGAGGCCCAGTTCAAATTGAATTTCAGAAAAACAACAGCTAATTACTTTGTCTAAGTATGTCCCATGCAATATTACATGTTATTTACCTCAACTTTAAATTGAACTGGCATCCAGTACTTTACCTGGATCCTGGGAACCCAGATATTAGCAATCCATTTTATCAATGAGAAAACAAGGATACAGAGGTGCAGTAACTTTCTCAGAGGCCTACAGCTAAAGAAAAAAAAAGTGAGAAAATGCTATTCCTACAAAAGAGTAGAATAGATATACTCACTGCAAGAGATTTCAAAAAGAAAAAAAAAAAGCATGTGTGATTGTGGAGCTATAAAAAAGTGAGAAAATGCTATGCCCTACAAAAGAGTAGAACAGAAGTACTGCCTGCAAGAGATTTCAAATAGAAAAAGCCCATGTGTGACCACGGACCACCACTGAAAGGAAAACAGGCAGGGGAACCATGACCTGAGCATTAATTCTGAGCATGGAGCTATCTTAACAGGCCACTCCCATTTTATCATTGAATACTAGAGAGTGGAATCTTTTGTTCAAGGTTACTAAACTAACAAGTGCAGGATTAGATTCTGACTCTAAAGCTCTTGCCTAGTCCATTTTACCGTACGCTTTTCCTTGGGTATAGTCTTTTTGTTTGCTTCATCTAATGCTTAAAGCATTCAATGCTTACTGCTCTTGCAAGAGACCCAGCACCTACATGATGACTCACATCTGCCTGTAACCCCAGTTCCAGGGCATCCAACACTCTCTTCTAGCATCCAAGTGTTCTTGCATGCATGCACTGCACATAAACTCATGTAGGCACATACACACACACACACACACACACACACACACAGAGAGAGAGAGAGAGAGAGAGAGAGAGAGAGAGAGAGAGAGAGAGAGAGAGAGAGAATAAACAAATGTTTTCTTAAAAGTTGTTCCTGAGGTACAGTCCTACTGGTTGTTGATACACAACTCTTTATGCAAGCCAAGCACAGTAACACATACTTTAATATCAGCACTTTGGAAGCTAAGGCACAAGGATCAACCTGGGTTTGAGGCCATCCTTAGCTACCTGGTCAGAACTACACATGAGACCCAGTCTCAAGAAACAAGGAGAGGGATTGAAGAGATGACTCAGTGGCTAGAATGATGGCTGTTTTTCCAGAGGACCTAACTAGGGTTCAGTTCCCAGCTCCTACATAGCATTGCACAACTCTCTGTAGCTCTAGCTCCCGGGAATCTGGCACCCTCACACAGATATACATGCAGGAAAAACACCATTCAAGACACCCACAACAGTCTTGGAATATATACATGTTAAATAAATAAATAAGTAGATAAATAAATAAATAAGCAAGCAAACAAACAAACAAACATCCCTTTGTCTAGAGATACAGCTCAGTTTGCTGATAGTTTGTCTACAAGGCACAGGTCCTGATTCCACCTCCAATACCATGCACAACAAATTCATGTGGTAAAAATCTATGCACTGGGTACCATGAGTGTTTCAAACGTATCTTCAAAGTCTGGTCCTCTGAGTTTGCTTTGGTTTAAAGCCATATTCCTAGAGTCAAGGAACGAAATACATGGAAACAAGTATAGAAACAGGCACAGTGGTGTTTGCTTGTAATCCTATCACCAAGGAGGTGGAGCAGGAGGATCAGAAGTTCAAAGTCAGCCTCAGCTACACACTTAGTTTAAGACCAGCTTGCCTAAATGAGACCACCATGCCCCTCAAAACAAACAAAAAACAAATAAATGAAATAAATAAGAGAAAAATCATGATACACAGTGAGAGCTCCCAAGAAGATTAATTCCCTTAGGGAAACACTTTTGTACAATTCAAGTTGTGACTTCATTTAGAATACAGAAATACACACTCCACACTTACCCTCTCACAATGTTATTTCTCTCCTGACTTATTCCCCTTTAATACACCCAGATTTCTGAACTTGCTCACCTGATGAAGAAATGAATGTATCTTTCTTCTAAGCCAACCACATGGGAACCACACCTGCCCACACAGAAGTGCCAGCATGCCTTCCAGTGATATCATCTGTCACACACACACACACACACACACACACAGAGAGAGAGAGAGAGAGAGAGAGAGAGAGAGAGAGAGAGAGAGAGAGAGAGAGAGAGAGAAGGGGATTTTAGGGGGAGTTCTTTCCACGTTCAGCTTCATTTTTCTTCTGGCCCACATCAAAAAGTCTGTGCCTTTGATTGTTTATTCAGAAAAAGGCACCTGGCCAGGGGCCTGCCTGTGGTGCCCGCACCAGGCTTTGCTTTTGTTTTTCTCTCTTGAAAATTACCTCGTGACTAAACCACTCACTGGTCCATGTAGAGGAATCCCACAGAGATGAAAACACACTTGTTTAAATAAAATATTTATGAAGAAACCCTAAAATGTCACTGAAGTAAATGCAAATTAGACCTTCACATACTGTACACTCAGTGCCACTCATTCCTTGGAAGGCTATTTCCCCATTACAATTAATGTTAACTTTTAAAAATTAATCCCACTGTGCATAATCACACCAATAACTATCCCTAAAAAGCCAGTATTTTAAGAATGATTCTTTTTAATATTTTGGAAAGTTTGACTTAAGGGTAATATTTAATCACAATGGTTACAAAGATTTTCCCTTAAAACTATATTTAATTATTATTTTCCACACATACCTCCTGATAAGAGATTTCACTATTCAATACAAGGTTTTATCAGTGAAAGTCCTACATTCTGTTTCTCTGATCCCAAGATAGGGTCTCATGTAGCCCAGGCTGGCCTCAAACTGACTATGTAGCTGAGGCTGACTTTGAACTCTTGATCTCATGTCTCTAGTCACCAAGTGCTGGGATTGCAGATACATGATATATGTCACCACATTCAGTTTTTAATGTATTTTTTCCTTAAAAGTAGATGGGTATGATAAAGTCTTGTGACACTTATTGAAAGTCTTCAAGATAAACATTTGGCAAAATATTGTCAAAAGCAAGTTATGAATCAGCTTTGATAAGGGTACTAGCTATACAAAGGCAACAGTATAAGTCAAATTGGGTCTTTAAACCATTTTTTCATACTATTCAGTAAGGAAACATGAGCAGAGAAGAGTTAGGTGGAGTTTACCTTCACCTATGGTCATAAGAGTTGTCCTCTACCTGACTATAAGTCAGAATCAACTAAAAAATGTAAGGAATATACTATACTGATCCCAGGTACCACCACACCTGGGACTTTGATTTAGCTGGTCTAGGATATAGCCAAATCATTGTTAGGTTTTGGTTGTTATTTTTCTTTCTGTTAGATCCCTTTAAGGATTTCTAATACTTAGCCAAAGTAGAAAACCATGGAGGTGAGGCTTTCCATAATATAGTAGTATTTAGCTGGAAGGAAGGGTCACTGATAATATGACATTGAAGCTATGCTTCACACCTAAGCTGGCAAATAAATATTTTCTAGGCCTTTCTTTGGTACAGACAATGAAAACATGCAGAAAACCCTCCAGAACAGGACAGTGGACCATGAACAGAAAACTAATATTGGATAAAGAATTCATAACCAAAATAGTAAGGTGACTCTAACTACACACAATTTAACCTACACTTGGGGGATTTAATGTACTATATACATTCAGAATAGAGAAAGCAGGCCTAAGGATAGCGGTTGAGGATATTTAAGAACTCTCCACTGACAATGACTTCTGAGTTCTGCGTTCAGTCAGCTCCCTGTGTCAAAGGTCTCCACATCCATTGATTTACACAACTGTAGATCAAAAATGTTTGGGAGGGGGATATATCTGCATTGACCACAGACAGACTTTTCTTTCCATTAGTCTGTGAATACTACAGTAACAACTGACATGCCATGTACATTCTTAGGTATCAAAAGAAACAGATTATTCAGAGTTCATGGGAGGATGTGCATAGGTCACACACAAACATTAAATCATTTTGTATGAAAGGCTGAACATACTCAGATTCTAGGATCATGGGAGCCTCGAACCAATGTCCTTCAGATGCTGAAGGACAACTGTAAATGTGACATGACTGATTAACATGCTACTTTGACTTAAGCCCAACTCTTTCTGTAAGTGAAGAGCACAGCCACGGGCTAGCTTGTCCCTGCATTTCACTTTCCCTATATATGCCAATCATTTTGACCATGCTTCTTGAACTTGAATGAAGAATCATGCAAACGCAAAGGTGCAGATTCAGTAAGTGTAGAGCAGGTCTAGGATCTTATATGTCTTTCAAGTACCGAGATACTCCTGGCACAAGATAAATGTTTTGAGCAGCAGTATCTTAGAAGACAGTTAAGAGTACCAAGTGAACTAACCTACACGAGGCGTCCTTGCAGGTCCACCAGTGTCCTACAGAGCAGAGACAAGGGGAATTATAAAACATGTTTGAAACTAGGAAGTGCACTCTAGCAACCTGTTTTTTTCTAGATGTAGAAACAATAGGCACAGAGCTCCGATCCCTTCCCTCCTAAAAGCCAAAGATGCAGAATGGAGAAAAAAAAAAAACCCCGAAAGATTCAAGATCAATGAAGACTGGGGGTGTAGCTCAGTGGTGAGTTCAGTCCCTAGTGTGACAACAATAGCCCACTGAGAAGCTCAGAGAGTTTTCAATTCCCTAGAAAGGAAAAACCTACAAAACAGTAAATGCACCTCACCATCAGCCAGCCTCTTGACAGTGAAGTCTCCAGTGGCAATGTTAGGGACCATCAGCTGCAGAACAGCTTGGCTAACTAAAGAGGCATGGCACACTCAGTTACGTACAAAAAGCTAGACACCAAAGAGAACCTTCCCACTTTCCCTCCCTACTCCAAGCCCCTTCCTGAAACCTGCTGCTCGGTAAATAGAGTTGCTTAGGTCAGAATGCCTGCAACTCATCCTCAGCTCTTTTCATCCTCCTGATACCACCTGTCAACAAATATTGGTGGTACCTTCAAAGTGGTCCGTAATCATTACATCTCAGAGCCTCCATTAAGACCATGCTGAACTTGCACATCTTCCTGGATTTCTGAAACAGATCACTAATACAGCTATCTGTCTTCACCCTTGCTCTCCTATAGTATTTTCTCAGCATGGCAGTCTGGCTGCCTCCTCTCTAACAATTTCTAATGTTCATATCTCATTCAGAGTAAAACGCAAGGCTCTTCTAACAGTTCACAGGACCCTACATGATCTGACCCATTCAACCCTTGACCAGATTTCTTACCACGCTCCACCTCCAGCCACCCTTGAAACCAATGTTTCTTAAATCACTGTAACACTGCTCCTGCCTCAGAACCTTTCCATGTATGCTCTTCCTGTTGCCTCAAGTACACTGGCTTGAGAACCAGCCTTAACTCCTCTTGGAAAAAGGAGAAAAAGCATCCTAGATGCGAAGTTCTGCTGCAAATTACTTGTTTTCTCCTTTCATAACTAAAGATTTTAATGAAGCTTGAGAAAACAGCTACCATGGGGTAGCCATGGATAGGCATCAGGCATAGAAAGCTGGAACATGGCATTCAGGTGGATTCTTTCACAGAGCAGGAAGTCACCCATTTACAGAGAGGACTCTCTGGGGATCATCAGGGCAGCTGCACATGGTTGTTCTGGGCCACACTATCCAACAGCAGGGGCACTGTTCACTTAGCATTGTGCAGTGTGGCCTCTCGAGGCACTCAGCTTTTAGGGCTCAGAGATTAAGGGCACTCTTGGCTTTCACTAACAGCTTCAGAGGAATGGATGTAAAACCATGTAATCCATGTAAGAATTACTGTGAGCAAGGTGAGGAAGGAGGGAAACAGGGAGATCTGGACTGAGCAGAGGTGCCTTGATAGAGAGGGTGGCATGCTGAATGCCATCTTCAGCTGCATTTCTTCCTACCTCTCACTTGCAGGGCTCCTCTCTTGTCTCATGCTCAGGCTACTTCCGGACACAAGGGAAGGAGCCAGAGGGGCGGGAGCCACTTCAAAGCCATGTGCCCTAGTTTAAGCAAAACACAGCTTTCAAGAAGTCAGGGAGCAGCAGGGCAGTCTCTCAGGAAAGCAATTTCCCAGCCAAGGAGCCAGAATGCCTCTTGTGAGGAGTATTCCTTGGGACTCTTCCTCCAGGTCTACCCAGTGTGGGAACTGGGAGAACCTGGACACATAGAAAGCAGCCCCTCATTAAAGGGAAGAGGCAGAAAATTGGCCAAAAAAACTTGGCATTAAAATCCCAATTCAGAGACAGGCTGCATTCCCCTTCTCCTGTAAAGCCAAAGATGACAGCTTGTCTGTGATAACAAGGAAAACCTACCACACAGGGGCAGGAACACAGAGAAAGGTTTCAGCACTCACATGTGCTTTGGGAAAAATGTGTTAATGATGGGCTTGGTCCTGATATGTACACACAGAACACCCCCACACTTGAGGCATCTTTATGGGACTCCTGTTGGTGAGGTGAGGCGGCTCCCATTCATATCTGTGGTCTGTGAGGCACATTCTCATCCAGCAAGGAGCCTTACACAGACTGGACAAGCAAGGCTCCTAGGAAATCACTGGAATCGGTATTTCTCCACTTAATTCTCCCCCTTTGTAATACAACATTAGAGATCATTTGAGAAGCTTATTAATGTAACCACAGGCATGAAAAATAAAGCCTTAGACTACAAAAAATATGCAACTTTTAACACCTGCCTTCACCACACATATTTAGACTATTTTATTAAAGGTAGGCTATTTAAGTCAGCTGGCTCCTCTTTGAGAGTCAAGTAATTCTCTATCCTTTGGGTAAATGTATTTTTATATAATGAACTGGCATAAAATGAGAAATACTCGTACATAATAGTTTGCACAGCAATAGCTTATTGCTAATGTTTACACACATGAACATCAAAGCAAAGGTCATTCTCTCGTCCCATTTTTAACAATCCAATCACAATATGCCTTTTAAAATGTAAAACACTTATACTGGAAAAACATTTGAGAATATGAGTCCTCCAGCTGAGACGGCACTTAGGAAACATTGGGAAGGAATGCATCTTCTGTTGACCAGTGATGAATGAGAAGACCGTAGGACCCAGGGCAGTTGGGAAAAGCAAAATGCTCAAAGAAAACGCCTTCTTCTAATCTTAATTGGTCAGATGCCAAAGAAAATGAACTTTCCAAAGTTAGGAGCCTCACAACTTTCACTAAGACAACTGCCAGCTGCATAGGATACCGCCAGAAGCCCACCACTCCAGTGTGCCAGACTGCAGCAGCGGGACAAACTGGGAACTGAGGCCTCAGCGTCTGCACACCTTGTGACATACAGGCAAAGAGTTCAGGCCCAGCTGTCCTAGACATGAGGCTCCGGAGCCTGGCCCCAGGCAAGATCTTATCCCGCCCTTCTCACCCCCAGAGCAGGGAGAGGAACTGGGCACTCAGGCTGAGGAGCTCCGGGTGGGAATCAGCTGCAGCTTGGCTGTAACCAACTCCCAACTTCCCAGAGTTTCCTTGGCTCTTCAGTCCCTTTTCCAGCTCCGAGGCCTCCGCGGCCTCCCCTAGCTCTCCGGCGCCAGCGGGTGAGGTGGCAGGCTCAGCCTGGAGCTCAGGAGCCGCCCCCAGGAGCAAAGCGCAGGTGGCGGGCGTGGTTCTTCCAAGCATGCCCCAGCCCACCCAGGCTCGGCCTCCGCGCAGCAGCCTCCGCCCGGTTCCAGCATCAGGCCATGGTGCGCTGCTTTTGGAGACCTCTTTGGGCTCAATGGTCACCCCCTGCCCTCCTTCAGTCTGCTTTGCTCTCCTGGCTCAGGCCCCGGTGCGGCCCCAAGTCCCCATCCCAGGGCCCTCGGGTCCCGCCGGGCGGCGGCGCTTACCTGGGTCGCGGAGCCGGGGTCTGGTACGGTCCCGCAGGTGGTAGATGAAATCTTGGCAGCTGTCGTGCTCCAGGGCCCCTCGGGCACATAGCTCGGCCAGCAGCTGCAGCGCCTGGTGACAGAGCGCGTCCCTGGCCCCGGGCATCGCCCCCCCGCATCCTCGGACCGCGCCGGGCAGGCGGGCGCGGGAGAAAGCCCTCCGCCTGCCAGCTCAGAGCCTCCGCCACCGCCGCCGGCCGGTCCGCGCTCCCAGCCTGAGCCGCAGCGCCAGCCGGCCGGCCTCCCACCGGTTGCATGCAGCTCCCCGCTAGTCGCTCGCTCGGGCTTTCTCGTCTCCCGCGCGGCCCCTCGTTCCTCCCCCGGCGCGGAAGGGAGGCGGCGCCGCACAGCCCCGCGCGCTTCTCCGCGCTCCGCCCGCTACTCGCTGCCGCCGGGGGCGGGGCCGGGTCAGGGGTGCGCGCTGAAGACCGGGGATCGCTGCGGCCTCGAAGCAGACGCGCCAGCGGGAGGGTGGGGGGAGCGGAGACCTTGGCGCTTGCCCGCTACAAAAGGAGCGCTTGTTTCCGTTCCGGACCCCAGGCTCCAAGTGGCCGCACCCAGACTCAGGGAGTGCTAGCCGGTACTCGTGCCAGAAGCTCTTAACACCCCATTTCTCCGCCCAGATGCAAACCACTATCCCCCGACCACCCTCCCTCCCCCCGCCCTCCCCCCGCCTCTCCCCCCGCCCCTGGAGCTCCGCGTGGGTCTAATGCACGTTCTTGGGTGTATGAAGCCAAGGCTCGGAGGTGGACCACACCCGCCGAGATCTCAGTACCTTCTTTGAACTTGGAAAGAGCGATCTAAGGAGAAGCCGCGGGCCTAAGGACATCACGCGCCCAAATGCGAGGTTTGAAACCAAGATTTGCCAACAAACAATGGATGTCCAGCGTGGCGGTGATTTGGAGAAGGTGGAGGCGCTGATCAGAAGTGAGGGCAGATGCATGACCCCCTGGGAAAGACGCTGAGGCTCACCTGGAGCTTCACAGGTCCTGATAGGTTTTCTAAGCAGCTGATTGGAAAGGCAAGGGTTGCCAGCATTTCCCTAGCACAGGAGACAGAGGATCCAGAGTTTGTGGATGTTTGGAAAGACCTCAGTCACTTCTCATCTACCCATCCCTTCAGTTTTTTAGGCACTAAGCCCAGAAATAACCACGAATTATTGAGCTTGTTTGTGTGCACAAGGCACTGTGCCACAGCCTTTTGTACAATTTCATTTAATTCTGTAGATAGCCTTGAACGTGTGTTTATATGTGTGTGGTGTGTGTGCTACCCATGTTATCCCTGAAAAAGCAGACTCAGAAAGGTGCTGCTTGCCCAAAATCCTAATAAGGAACTAGTCTCTCTCCCTCTTTTCTCCCTCTCCTTCCTTCAGGGCTGCTTCCCTCCCCCCTTCCCTTCTCTCTCCCCCTCCTTCTCCCCCCTTCACTCCTCTTACATATTTAGATAATCCTGTTGCCAAACTTCATTCTAGAACAATTAAGTAGCACCCTTAGCCATAAGGTTGTGCTGTCTCTGAGAATATCTCATAGAAATCTTTTTACACACAGAGGTAATGTAGGATCCCAGAGAATATTTGTTCAACAGACAAAATGGGAAGTTCTGTGGTGAGTGGTGCTAGGCTTTGTGGAGTTTATAGTGGAGTAATGGAGAATGGACAGTTGTAGTTATAAAGGTAATTCCAAAGAGTAAAAAGAGGTCTATCCTTCTATTTTTCTTATTTTCTATGTTTATTTTTAAAACTTTTTTGTTAAGCTGGGCAGTAGTGGTGTACGCCTTTAATTCCAGCACTCGGAGGCAGGCAGATCTCTGTGAGTACTAGGCCAGCTTGGTCTACAGAGAGAGTTCCAGGACAACCAGGGTTACACAGAAAAACAAATCAAATCAAAACAAAACAAAACAAAAAAACCTGTTTTGTTAAAAAAAAATAATGCATAGGGCTGGGATGAAGATCAGTTGGTAGGTGCTTGCCTACCATACTCAAGGGTCTGGATTTCATCCCTAGTCCAAATGGACTCAGCGTCGTGGCACATGCCTATAATCCCAGCACTCAAGACAGTGGAGGAAGGAAGAGCCAAAGTTCAACTACATAATGACTTTGAAGAAACCTGGGCTACAACATGTCTCAAACAAACAATACCTAAGACAAAACATCTGTGAAAACATTGTGAAACCAACTGAGAAAGAGTCCCTGGGGAAGACTGAGCAGGTGGTCCTCTTCCAAAGGAGGGGACACTTCTGTGTGGGGCGAGACAGGGGAGGTGACACAGACTGGAGGGTGGTGTATGAACAGGGAAGGTGCCTGTTGAAGCCAGTAGCCATGTAACTCTCATGCCATGATGTCAGAAAGTAGCTGAAAACTTTAAATTCAGTTAAGCAATGATTTGAAGAGACCAAACTCTGGAGACAACCTTGACCAGACAAGAGGCAATGGCTAATGCCAGAAACACTCAAATGTGAAAGACATTTCAAATATTAACAGAAATTTTAAGAGCAGAGTTAGGTTCTGAAGCCCAAATTTGTAATTCCAGTCCGCAGAAAGGTGGAGGCAGGAGGATTCATTTGAGTTCAAAGCCAGCCAGGTCTACATAACAAGGTCCAGGCTAGCCAGAGTTACATGATAAGACTCAAAATACAAAACAAATAGAATAAAACAATTTACACCCTAAAACAAACCAGAAACCAAACCAAAACATAAAAAATTCCTTCAAATCTCTCAAAGTTTCAAAAGTAGACCTGGGACATCTGAGTCTCTAATGGCACCTAGAATGCTAGCCTAGATTTCAATGACAGCAGTCTGTCAGTCATTAATGGGAATAGAAACAGTTACCACATTGAAGTTACTCCCAGAAAAAAAGCTGGATAGGAGATAACTCTGGCCTTTAAAATGTGACTCCACCAAAGTACTGAAAAGGAGCAACTAGAAAATTTAGAAGGAAATTTACAAAAGTACAAGAAAGAATATTTCATAGAACTGACTGACAACTGTCAATTTTAGAGTTTGAAGGTAGAGGGAAAGCTCAGATGTGTCCTTAGAGCTGGACATCCTGGGGCATGCTAATATTTGCTGCCCATGGGAGGTAGAGGCAGGAGGATCAGGAGTTTGAGGCCAGCTTGGTCTACTGTCTGTAAAAAACAAAACAAAGCAAAACAAAAAACCCACATTTTTTTCCTCATTGAACTTGTTTTAATGACTCTCAGAATTCTCTGACAGATTTCTGATTAAGTTGTTTATCTTGACAGTAAGGAACAGCTCTCTATTTGGACTTAACACCCACTCAACAAGAGTGGTACCATGCCTAGTAGTGGAAACCTACCCAACTACTCAGTGCTAATGAAAAGTGAAATCATGCTTAGCGGAGGAGAATCTATGACCACTAATTTTCTAAACCAGCACAATCCCTAATAACAGTCTATAAACGTTTGTCCTTATATCCACAGATGAGTGTAGTCTTCACCCCTCGTCAAGGAAACTCCTCTTTGCAACAGAGAGAAACCATTACACAATACCATAACCAATCAAAATGCAGAGTTGTAGAGCTCAGCCCCAACTTACACATCTACAAACCCCTCCTACATCTAAGACTCAGGGACCACTGCAGAAGAGAGTCACAAAGATTGTAATAGCCAAAGGATCAGGGAGTTTTTTGTGAGATTGTGTCTCCTAGCAACATCAGAAGCTGTGATGGTAAAGTCTCACCAATATGACCTCCCGAAAGTGAACTGAACAAGGATGACACCAATGGACATGCCAAACTGGGTAGGAAAGAGTTCACTAGGCCTCACCCCTACACACAGAACTCCAAGCAAATGAGTAAAGCTAAGAGCAGGTTGTCCAGTGTCAAACAGTCAGCCCTGACAACATACATACAAGTAATATTATATGGACTCAACAGGTTATATTTAGAAATATGTGTGTGTGTGTGTGTGTGTGTGTACAAATATATAATGTATGCAATAACACTTAGTAAAAAAAAAAAAAAAAAAAAAGTCAGGCTGGAGAGATGGCTCAGCGGTTAAGAGCACTGGCTGCTCTTCCAAAGGTCCTGAGTTCAATACCCAGCAATCACATGGTGGCTCACAACCATCTGTAATGAGATCTGGTGCCCTCTTCTGGACTGCAGCCATATATGCAGGCAGAACACTGTATATATAATAAATAAATAGATTAATTAATTAATCTATTTATTTAAAAAAAAGCTCATGAAATGAAAGGAGAGTAGAAGGGGTATATGGAAGGACTTGGAGGAAGGAAAAGGAAGGGAGAAATGTAATTAAATTATAATATAATATAATCTCAAAAACAAACAAAAATACTGCTTTTAAAAACTAATAACTTAAAACTGCCACACATATGCACAATACCACCAATTTTAGAGACAGCCTGCGGGGGCAGTTGCAGACATGTGAGTCGATGAGTTGGTGGCAGGATACAATTCAAAGCTCCCGGTAGTGTGGCTCTACCCACACCACCATCCTTATGGGTGACTTTCCATCCTTTAAATCAAGGCATATTGGCACTTGTCTCCAGCATGCTGTCACCATTCCAAGTAGAAATTGACACAAATGCTACTGTGTCGGGGTTGTGGCCAATTTTCTTAATGTAGGTGCTGACTTCTGGCTTTAGTGTAACTCCATGGAATCCACTTTGTTGACACCAACAGTTAGCTGTTTCACACAGTGTGTAAGCCAGAAGGGCATGCTCACAGGTTTGCCCATTCATGGAAAAAACAGCATCAAAATTCACCATCGCCAGCACAACAATCTGTAATCATGTTTTGTTTTGTTTTTTAATAAAGTGGCTGTGTCTGGAAACATCAATGATAGTCACATGCTTGCTGCTCTCAAATTTCCAGAGTGAGATGTCAATAGTGATACCAAACTCACACTCAACTTTCAGTTTTTCCCAGACCCAGCCACAATTGAAAGAGCCTTTTCCCATCTCAGTGGCCCCCTTTTCAAATTTTTCAGTGGTTCCTATCAAGTCTACCACATTGTAGATCAGATGGCCAATAGTGGACTTGCCCAAATCTATGTGTGCAATGAAAACAATGTTGATGTCTTTTTCTTTCCCATTTCATTTCAAGGTATCAGTGGTTTTTACAACACTCACACTCTGATGGTAAACCTTTTGCAAATGAAGTAAAATGAAAGACAAATTTTTTTAAATAAATTCAAAACAAGTATCCTTGGGATGTAACAGATTCTAAGACATTCAAGAAGTAAAATAGTTACTAAGCAACCAGCATCTTGCAAGTTAAAATGTTTATATCTGGAGTTTATCAGATAATATTAACATGTGCACAATTGAATTGTTACTGCTATTACCTAAAGCAATACATTTAATTCTATTAATGTACAAGTAAATGCACTTTGAATTGTGCTATTGACTATGATGGTGTGTGTGTATACATTTATACATAGATAGACACACAGACAGACAGATTAGATAGAAGTAGATAGAATCTGCCTGATAGGCAGTCTCAGACAGCCCAGGACAACCTTGAACTCACCAGGTTAACAAGAATGACCCTCCTGCATCTACCTCTAGAATGCTTAGCTTACTGATGTGCTCCACCATGCCCAGTCTTATGTCTTTTTCTTATTGCTGTTTTATGCTCACTGTAATGTTCTTGGTACAAAACATATTTCTTAATCTGCTATTCATAGCATACCAAACTGGAAGATGTCATGAGCTACATAACATTTTCATTCAAGAATAGACTATACCGCAACAGAAAAATTCTTATCACTCAAGTGATGTCTTAGCTATAAAAATGTTGCAGCCCACTGTATTGCTCATTTTGGCAATGTTGGCATAAACAAACCTACTTATATTGCTAGTTACATAAAAGTAGAGGGTGCACAATTATGTATAGTACATAATATTTATCAAGTTTAAAAGTGACTGTTACTAATTTATATGTATACTATATATTTTATGCCATTTAGGACTTAACTACTTCTACTTCTTAAAATAGTTAGCTGTCACACAGCCTCAAAGCATGTCCTACAGGAGATGTTCCAGAAGAAGTTATTGTTAGGATAGAATGACAACTCCATACCCATTACTGTTCTAAATATCTAATAGAAGCCATGATATTGATGACCATGACCTTTTGAGTGTTTTGGTTAAAATGTGCTTATGCATGTCCTTGAGCTTCATAGTGGGTTCCATGCCAGCCTGACTCAAAAAGAAAGTTTACAGAAAAAAAATAAGTATATTTTTTGGAGTAGAAAAGTCATCAGTGTTCTTACTCAGATGTTAACTTGAATATTAATCTGCCAGACAAGATGTGCCCATTGGTGCAATAGGGACATAACTCTTATGGGAGTAACCAACTACTTTCTGACTGGATTTGAGATCTACACTCCACAGGAGGAATTCCTGCGTGGTAATGTAAAGTCCTGGCTTGGAAAATCATAGGGAAAAACCTACGGAAGAACATAAAACTTGTGTTGTGTTGAAAAAAACATGATGTCAAGCTGCCTTCTATGTATTTGTGTTTATATCCATAGATTAGTGCTGCTCAGCTTTGGTCACAGAACCTTCTGTTTGAAATGGGCAGTGGTTAATGCAGAAACTCATAACTTGCCAAAGTGCTGAGAATGAGTGACTATGAGTGCTCAGCCCTAAGTGGAACATCTGTAACACCCCTCCAAAATTCAAGGAACATCAGGAAGAGTGGGAGGAAAGAATCTAAAAGCCAAAGGATGGAAAGGGGTGCTAGGAAGTGCTATCTTCTGGACATGGCCTGGCAGTTGTACCCATGAACACACAGCAACTGTAGCTACCCAAGCAATGTTTATACAAGACTAGATCCATCAACATTCCATCATGGATGAGCAAGGAGCTCAAGAGACCCCATCCTTCTCTAAGGAGCTTTAGGAAGTTCACGGTTGCGAGGGGGAGATAAGGAGTCATATTCCTCAGGGGTATAGTCACTGATAAGTAGCCCCGCCTCAAGTAAATATCTACCAGTCCTACACACCTATACTCATGCAAGAAACCCTAATTAAATGCAGTTCTCTCTCTCTCTCTCTCTCTCTCTCTCTCTCTCTCTCTCTCTCTCTCTCTCTCTCTCTCATACACACACACACACACACACACACACACACACACAAGCATGTACATACACACAGAGAAAAATGAAAATAGAAGATGAAGTTGTTGGAAAGGACAAGTGCTCCAGTAGGGAAGAAGAAAATATGAGAGATGCTAGATAACGGGGACAACACAATCAATATACATATAGGTATGAAATCGTAGAATAAATGAACGCATTTTTTTAAAAGAAAAGAATTCTGATTCCTGAGATTCACACTGGCCTACAAAATTATTTCTTTAAAAGTACCCCAAACTCCCACAGAAAGGTTATTTCCACTGCAACGGTGTTATGGGACCACAGAGAGGTGATCAGATTCAGAGGGCTTTCCACCCTTTTCCATGCCATGAGAGCACGGAGGCCCTTGCCTTCCACTTGGACTCCCCAGCCTCCAGAATGTCGAGAATTTCTGGCAATTTGGAGTGACGGGATCTTTCAGCAGCATGTGATGGCACATGCCTGTAAACTGTGCAGGAAGCCTGTGGCTATCTTGGACTACTTGAGATTACACAGACAGTCAACAAATGAAAAAAAAATAGACTTTCTGTCTCAGTTCTACTGTCAGAGCAACATCACACAGATTAGGCCAGTGGTGTTGCTGCACATGCTTCTGAAGATGAAGCCTAAGAACTTTTAGTTTGCATGCTTAGAAAAAGCACCTTGGAAAAAGGGACTTGATGGCAGCTACGGCACCCTCTTGGTGATGTCATTATAGCTGATAGTTCTTAAGCATTTGCTACATACCGTGTACTTGACACATTACTGCATTTCACCTACATTAGCCCTCCATTTCGTATGTGAGAAAAGAAGCACAAAAAGATTTAGTAGCTTCTCCACGTAGCTTAGTCCTGACAGCCAAGATTCACATGGAAGTATGCCTGGCCCCAGAGCCCATGTTTTCTTTTTTTGGGGGGGGGGGTGTTGTTTATTTTTGTTTTTATGTGAAAGAGTCTTGTGTGGCTGAGGCTGGCTTTGACCTTCTGATTCTTCTTCCTTTACTTCCTTGAATGCTGGTCTTACAAGAGTGAGCCACCACACCCAGATAGAACCTGTTTTGTATGCCACACTGTTGTACACAAAACTTTGTACCCAGAGGTACTTTCACCTCCAGGGTGAAAGTACCCAGTATTTTTACTCTTCCGCTGAGATTTCCAAAGTCTCCTATTGACTTGTCCCTTGTCTACTATATGATTTCATTTGCTGAAAATCCTTTCTGAAATGTGATGCCTTAGCTGAACCCAGCAAGCCAGTGTCAGGCAGCATTTCTGGTGTCACCCAGCATGTGGTGCTGTGTCTCCTGCCTCCTTTGGGCCTCAAGCTTCTACTTTGCTGCATGGATGGCAGTACCCTGGATGCAGCAGATAAAACCCTTCATGTCCCATGCATCTTCCATGCTGTTCGTTAATCATACAATGCCGACCTTGGGTAAAACCAAAGAGGTGATGCCGTGATGAGCTCTTAAGACTCAAGAGTAGTTGTGGGTACCTAATGAAAGAAGTTCCATCAATCATAACTTCTGCTGATTCAGTTCTTTGCCATATAGTTGCTTTATACAAAAGAAAATGAGATCCAGAACTGTCTTCTAATGATTAGCACTGGCCTAAAGTACTCACAAACCTCCTCCTCATTCATCATCACACTTGTCTCTGAGCCTAACATGCAGTTCACCTTGACCAAGAGATTTGCAATGACTTGGAGCTCATGTTCTGTGGACCTGCTTTCTCATCTTGGTCGTTAGTCTCCTTTGAAAGCTGTTAGCTTCATCCTTTCCTGTTTGAGTGAATTTTTCTTGAGATAAGATAGAAGCCATTGGAAACTTGGTAATAACCGCTTGGTCCCTCTGAGTATTCTCATTAGCTATTATTCCAAGGAGCAGATTGTTCTACTATGTTCAAAATACTTACTCCTCCTGCCTGGATTGTGTGGGTTTCTTCTTGGTTTTATGTTTTATAGCTACAATTTTGTAACTACCATTTCCTTCACTTTAAAGGAAGCAGAGTCTTATTAGCTCTATCATTTAAAAGCCACACCATTGTAGAGAGAACCATAAGAGGCCTGACGGCAAAGCACTGGGCCCCAGGTCTGGCACTCTTTACTGTGTCTTCTCTGTGGTCACACGGGTTTGTATTTGTTCATTTGTTCATAATGAGGCCAAGGAGAGAGCAGAGGTCGAATTTCTGGACTTCATCTCCCTCCAACATCAGATAAAAATCATTTTTTTGATATAGGATCTCATGCAGCCCAGGTTGTCCTTAAATTAATTATGCAACAGAAGAAGACCTTGAATTTCTGATGGGCCTGCCTCCTACAGCTGGGATTACAGTCTTGTAATTAGTGTCTGATTTATGCTGTACTGGTAAACATTCTGCATGCTAGGCAAGAGCTCTACCACATCCCTACCTCCAGGTCCCAAATAAATAACTTTACTTTAAAAATACTTTTTAAAAAGTGTGTGTGTGTGTGTATGTGTGTGTGTGTGTGTGTGTGTGTGTATGTGTTTTAAAACAGTGCTCATGTAGCCCAAGCTGACCCTAAAGTTGCTGTGTAGTGTAGCCCAGGATAACCTCCTGCCTCTATCTCCCAAATTCTGGGATTACAAGCATGGTATACCTCATCTAGCTTTTCCTATCACGTTTATTATTTTTTCACAACACCTGTGTTTATTTTATAATTTAAAATTATTTCTTTTTTGAGATTAGTATAATTATAATTATTGTTAAAATATTTTGAGAAATTTATAATATTATATTTACCTCATTTCTACTCCTTGTTCTCTCCTCCAACTCCTCCCATGTTCCAGCTCCACTCTTTCTCAACTCCATGGTCTCTTATTCTTTAATTATTATTGTTACCTAAATATATGTAACAAAGTGTATATGAATGTGTGTATGTATATGAATGTATTTATGCAACCAATTGAGTCCACTTAGTGTTGCTTGTGTGTATCTTTTTAGTACTGACTACTTGGGATTAGATGACCAGTCAGGGGGATTATCCCTGGAGAAGACCGATTCCCCCTCTCCCTGCAGTTCGTAATTGACCGTACCTCTTCATCTAGGGGTGGGGCTGCAATTTCCCCATCCACATTGGCCTATCCACTGCCATTGTTGTTGTGCAAATCTTGTTAAAGCAGTCACACTGTTGGGATTTAATGGGTGCAGTTTCCCTGTCACATATAGAAGGTCACTGCACAGCAGACATCCTGGAGCTCTGCTTCCTGCAACCTTTCCTCCCCCTCTTCTGCAATGTTCCCCCAGTCTTAGGTGTAGAGCTTGCAAAGTAGATGTATCGGCTGGGGTTTGGTACCTCATAGCCTGTTGTTTTCTGCACTTTGACCAGTTGTAGATTTCTGTAATGGTCCCCGTGTGCTGTAGAAAGAAACTTCTTTGATGATGGTAGAGAGCTACACTTCTCTGGAAAGTCTGGAGCAGGAACTGCATGACCAGAGCTATGCCTTGGGGGAATGGAATCCTCCTTATCACATGTAATCAGCCAGTTCAACCAGTGGTAAGTGAGTGCCCACTAAATGCAAAAGTTTTTTTTTTTAAATATAACTTCTGTGTTGGACTTTGAATTCCACAATAAATAGGCTTTCTTCTTATATCCCACATGAATTAATTATGCAAAGTCATTGCTATCTTACCTCAAAAATATTTTCTGAATATATATAAAACCTTTATCCCCTTGGTATTATTCTTTATCTCTATTGAAAACTTTCTTGCTACCCCCTATTAAGTTCCTTCTTATTTTATCTCCAGAAATATATTCTGCAAAGCATATCAAGAAGCAAAGTAGAATTTAGAATCCTAGAGGCTTATTTTTGTTATTTTAATTATTTTTTACTGTCATTTTTAGCTCATGCCATTTGTCAGACACTTTTAAAAATGCTATGAATTAGCTCATATAATCTTCATAACAATTCACTGGGAAAGATGTTAGTCACCTCCACTATCCCCTAAGGAAACTAAGTTTGGAAATGTAAGTAGCAGCAGTTTGTATCCTGCAATCCCAGCATGCGATGGAGGTGGAGGCAAGGGAACCAGGAGTTTAGGGCCAGCCTAGGCAAAATAGTGAGTTTGAAGTCAGGCTGGGCTACATGAGACACTATCTAAAACAATGAAACAAAGCCAGGAAGAGGAGGAGGAAGACATTTAAGTAGCACGCTCAAGTTCACACAGGTAGTCAGCAGCACAGATGGCCTGTGTGAGTCTCAAGCCTGGCTGTTGATCACTTTTCCACTGTAGGTGGCCTAGGTGAGAACCCAGGTCACAAAGTGGTTCAGATGGCCAGAAAGAGCAGTTTTGATATTGTGCCTTCTCCAGCCTTGCTGGCTGCAGTAGACCCTGACTTTGTTTTCTGCATGTGAAGATGGGAGGGCTTGACAACATACATTTGTGACTTGTGTGGTCTTTGCAGACTGTCCTGTGTATCTTTTAATGGGCGAAGCTCACTGAGCAACTGTTGGGTGTTCCATTGGGGTCTGCTGTGCTTAATGTGGTTTGGTTTTGCTTTATGTGTATGAATGGATTGTCTGTATGCATGTCCGTAGACCATATGTGTTCAGTACTCCAGGAGGCTAGAAGAGGTTATCGGATCCCCTGCGACTGAAATTACGTATGGTTGGGAGCCCCAACATGGGTGCTAGAAACTGAACCCAAGTTCTCTGCAAGAATAGCCAGTGCTCTTAACTTCTAGGTGCTGTATCTGGTCCCCAATAAATGTGCTTTTAGTTATTACTACTTCCAGCTAAAATCCTTACTATTATTATTATCCTGATTTTATAGATAAGAATATCAAAATTCTGAGGCTCCAGTCACCTGCCTAAGGTCATACCACTAGTAAGCTATGGAGAAGAGATTCAAGTCCAGGTTAGGGGACCTCCAGAGACTTAAATTCAACTGCTACAATGTGCCTCCTCATAACTCTCATATCAGAATTGCCCTACAGGAGTCCTTTACATTTTTATAACAATTTCTGGAGACATTTATGATCACCTTGAACAGTCAAATACACATTCTAAAATGAGTATTTATGGTGCCTAGGAAAGTCAAACACACAACTTCAAAACAAGCTGTATGTGACTTCCTAATGAATTGCCTAAAGCCCAGGGGATTACACAGACTCCAAGCAACACACTCTGCTCCTGTATTCTGCTCAGCCGGTCTCACCTCCTAAGCAGCGGCATTGCCTCCTGGCTCTCTCCTGCTGCACTTCCTCTCCTGCTTCTACAATTCTACCTCATGCCCATATGTGTTGAGTTATCTTCTGCCAACAAAGATGCTAATTTCTCTATCTGCAGCTGTCCGATTTCAGACTTTGCACGTAAACCTCCAGTAACAGCACCTATGTTTCCCCCTATTTGATACTCGGGAATAAGTATTGTTCTCCATTGCCAACACAAAGCACAGTGCTCACTCCAGAGGCAGTTAGATGTGGTTCTTTTCTGAGTCAAACATGAGTGAAGACAGCCTGGGAACACAGATTCAGGTTGACCTGGATGGCTATGATCACATGACTTTTTATAGTCATAGAACAAAAGAATGTCATAAATCGATGCATTTGACAAATGCATCATGGAGACATCAGGTAAGTGGGTTAGAGCAAAATGGGGAAATCTCAGCAATGGTTTCAGATGTTCTCTGATGCCTTTCTTAGCTTCTGAGTTGGTAGAAGCTAGTGGAAGCTAAGAAGACATTTCAACAGTTTTACCTGATAGTCAAAATGTCAGATTACAGAGGTGAGCCAGGAAAGGCTATTAAGGGGAATAAAGATATCCAAGATTCTTTTTGCTCTAGACCTGAAGCATTCCAACTTTCTAATCATGAAGTTCTAATTAGCCAGTCAGCCTTGTAGAACCTTTTTATCTTTAATACAGACCTTCTTCTGAATATCAGCTCATACTATCACACAAACATGTGTTCTCTGCTCCTATCTGGCAGTACTTTACAGTCCCCCCCCCTCTCTCTCTCTCTTTCTCTCTCTCTCTCTCTCCTCTCTTTCATCTAGTTGGGGAAATATCTTTTCCAGGGTGTTTTTTTCTGTTTGTCTCTGTCTTTTTCTGTGTTTCTATCTTCCTCTCTCTTTCTCTCTATTATAATAGAAAACAATATCCCTGGAGATGTGCATGAACTACTTCATTCCCTAAGAAGGACCATTGGTTTCCAGGTAGAGTTAGAGTCCTTGAGACTCAGAGGACACCCCAGTGAACCAAGGTGACAGCTGATTTTCCATTTCCTGAAGAATCTTCTATTTAGACCTCCTTTAAGAGAGTTTGGTCTGTTGAAAGGAAAGGAAATTTACAAAGTGCAGATAATGAGAGCTTTATGCAAATTATGAACCTCACTGACCTGGAGGTGGCTGGCTGACTTCGAGCATTTAATTAAGAGTAGTGACACACCTTTTACATTATAATTTTAACCTCTATTGATTAAAATAAAGCATGTGCCTTTGCTTTATTTCATGCTAAAAACCATAGATCATTACGTACCAGTTCTTGTATTTGAACTAGCACTACTACAGTAGTATGTTGTATATGAGTTGTTTAGTTGTGCACCTGAATAATATAGTAAGTGGTAGTCCTGTTCACAGTTTTGTCTTGAGCTGTTTTGAGTTTGAAAGGAGAGATTCAAGGCTTATTTCACAGGATTTTAGATTTTAGCCTATACCATTACATTTATGAGGAAAATGTCTTGCAAATATTATACAAGAAAGAAAAAAATAGGTTTGCTTCAACTATGTTTCTATTTTTCTTCAGTCTCCAGTGGTTATTAGGCTCAACTGGAAGTGAAACTCACTTGGAGTGAATCCATCTGTGAGGGCTGATACAAGTTGAAATGAAAAGGCCATTACCTTCAAAACAGTCCCACAAAATGGAGTTGATGGTCAGGGTGGGTATCAGTTGGGATGGGGAAGTGAACAGGAACTGTTTGGCCCTGTCTTTTCTGTCTAAAATCTACTTTGGTTTGTTGTTTGCTCTCTTTGAATGAACGCTTCCTGCTTCTGCAGCTAGTCATGTGGTGTCTAATGCCTTCTATCTGGGACACAAGATCCTGCAAGTTCTCTGGAGATGCCCACTGACACCCATAATATGAATAGGTTAACTAACAGACACTCCTGGAGTGATGATCATGTCTGTGCAGAGGTGAGCAGGTAGCCAGAGAAAGGCAGACTCTCTCTAATGGAAGCTTTTGTCTGGCTTTTACTGTGTAGGCCCAATCCAGGATCCAGAACATTTTAGCAAAAGTAGGTTCTTACGTGCCTGCTGTAACATTTTGGAGATTTTACTGTAAAAAGGCAGAGACTTTTGTCCTCAACTGTTTTCCTCCCCCTGGATGGCTCACTCTGGGGTGGTATTTCTTGAGAGCACTCATGTGTCTGTGCAGAAAGGCTGGCTTGTTAGGAAACTGAGACTTGGCCAACAGCAGACTAGAAAAAGCTCTTGAAAGCAGCCTCAGTTAAACCGAAGTGACTGAAGCCCATTAGATGGTCTTGATCAGACCCAGCTGATCTGTTAGCAAATCCCAAGGCTTGGAGATTGTGGACAGTCCTGCTCTTTGTTCTAAGTTGCTCCCTGATGTCATGTTAACAGGTGCATCATCCTTTTGTGTCCTGCAAAGTAGCAGATATATTGTGTACTTTAATAAAGTTTGCCTGAAGGTTAGAGAACAGAACAAGCTGCTAGATTAAACATAGATGCCGGGTGGTGGTGGCTCACACCTTTAATCCTAGCACTCGGGAGGCAGAGATCTATCTGGATCTCTGTGAGTTCAAAGCCACCCTGAATTGCATGAGATTGATTCAGTCTAGGAGAGAAACCGAGCCAGGCAGTGGTGGGACTTATACACCTTTAATCCCAGCACTTGAGATCTCACGCCTTTGCTACCAGTACCTGGGAAGCACACGCACCTTTAATTCCAGCACTAGGAAGGAGGTAACATGGCAGTGTGGAGAAAGGTGTATAAGGCATGAGGAGACAGGAACTAAAGCCTTTTCGGCTGAGGAGCCCTTGTCAGCTGGACCCCTTTCCGCTGAAGACTCAGAGAATTCGTGGAGCTGGTGAGAAGTAGCTGTGCCTTGTTCCTTTGTCTCTCTGATCTCTCAGCATTTACCCCAATATCTGGCTCTGGGTTGTTTTTGCTTTTTAAATAAGAAGAACATTTAAAAATTGTGCAACATTTACTAATAACTCCATAACAGGCCAAGGCAAAGCCCCTGGAGCCTTGGCAATCTGACCCAACTGACTAAAATTTCAAGTAAGACTGTGCTGTCACTTTCCCCTAAAACAAGGAGGGCAGAGATTGATGGCAGAGCCAGTTTCTACTCAAGTCGAGACCCTGGGAAGTGGCATTCCCTATCAAAGCCTATTCCCCATTTTTGAAAGAGAAAAAAGTTTCGGGGAGCCTAGGGATCTAGTTCAGTTGAAAGAGGCCTTACCTCACATGTGTGAAGCCCTGATTCAACTCCTGGCACTGCATCAGGCCACTTAATTATTCACGTCTTTTGCCCTAGTCCTTTCTCTAAACTAAATCTCACAAACCCTGAATATGGACGGCAGTTACTGGACTTCTTTATCTATTTTTCCTAATGTGGTAACCTCGATTAAATCTTCTCTGTTTTTTACCATTATTTGTCCCTTTAACTCATTTATGGGGTTGAGTGGCTGAGCCTAGCCTGCTGTTGTTGAGACGAGTCCTTATGTAGCTGGCCTTGTACTTATTATGTAACTGAGCTTGGCCTTGAACTCCTGGTCCTCCAACTTCCACCTCTCAAATACTGGTTTTACAGGAGTGTACCATAACATCTGTCTCTATGCTTATTTCTTGTTTAGTCCATACATCCCATCCCCTTTGCCAACCTAGATGTTCACTTTGTGAAGGCAAGAGTTTTGTCACTCACGCCTGTCTTGAAAACCTGGCATCCAAGATTATGCCTGATATGCCTAGTGAATAATTGTTAAATGAAAAAAAAAATCAACGAAGGACCACACTCAGATCCAGATGGGCCAGGGTACTCAAGAGAAGATGGGATGGATAAGAGCCAGTATCTAATGTTAGAGAATCATCCGAGTGAAGTGACAAGTTCCAAGAGAGCATTCTGGATGTGAACTAACTCAGGAAAGATAATAGAAATTGTGCAGAACCAGCAACAAGATAGGGGAAGCATCTGTGCAGATCAAGTTAAGCTTCCTTCCATTGTCATCTTTTTACTTACTCTGATGAACACAGACCCAAGCTAGAAATGAAAGCTATCAGAGTTGACTTATGACTGCCCTTTAAATTTGTGTCCACTTGGAATTGCAAGATACAACATCATTCAGAAATATGGTATCTGCATGTGTGATTAGTTATATAGGCTGAGATGAAACCATCCTCCATGTAGTACAGGTTGCACAGCCAGTGACTTCTTCCTTACAGGGAGATAAGAGATGCATGAAGAAGACAAAGTCAGAAATTAGAGTGATGTAGCCACAAGCCAAGGATGCAAAGCAATTGCCCAGAGCCACCATAAACTAAACTGCAATGAAGCATATCAAACCCTTTCCATGAGTCTGTCCATGAAGACTCAACAATACCTGAGGGAACTGAGCTTTCCTGCTCTCTCAAATGAAAAAGCCTTGCCCGTGTGGAAAACCACAAAAGAGTGGAGGTTAGGATGGGAAAGAAAGTGTAAGGGCTTAAAGACAGTTTTGACACTCTTAGGATGAGTTTGCAATGTTGTACCTTGAATTTGTATCCATGATTCATGCTCATCATTGCTCTACCTGTTGTAATGAATGATACTGAGGACTAAGGCCAGGTTCCCAGGCTACTCTCTCCGCTTCCCTCACATCATGTTAGGTGGTGACTTGAGTGTACCCTGGAAAACTGGAGCTCCAACAGTCACTGTGGATCCATAGAGGTATAAGATCATCTTCTTGCCTGTAGACCTCAAGATTCTGGAGGTGGGGCAGATGGGTAGATCCATTTAAAACAAAGCACAGTGTTTTGTTTAAAACAAAGCTTTTAGGGCTGGTCAGATGGCTCAGTGGGTTGAAGTGCTTGTATACAGGCCTGATGACCTGACTTAGATCACCAGATTCCACAAGGGAGTAGAAGAGAACGGACTCCCAAGAGTTGTCCTCTAACTGTCCCATACACACTGTGACACACATGCATGCCAACATATACACACTAAATAAAAATAATTAAAGTGTTCCTAAATTCAACAATAAATAAAAAATTAGAGCATTTATAAATTCACAAACAATGTAAAGGAGTGCAGACAGTAATTCTGTCCAGAAGAATTGATCTACTGTATGAGAATATACGTACATACATACATACATACACACATACATACATACATACATACATACATACATATTTGACAGCATAAGAATATCACTAAATATCTCTGATACAGGTGTCTCATTGGCAAATGCAAATGTGTTTGACTAAGTCCTTTTGGATACTGATAGTCTAAAATTATCTGGGATTCAGTCTGTCCCTTATGTACAAGAGTCTCATCTCCTCTGTGAGGCTCCTATGGGACAAGAATAGTGTCTCCATTTCAGTCCTAGTGCCAGGACACTGCCCAATCCATGGTAGGATTGGAATGTGTATATGTAACTTGAAGATGTGTTTGTGTGTGAGAAGTTTGTGTGTGTGCACACACATGCAAGATAACTCAGGACAATGTTCTCAGTATATGCTCACATATATTGATTAATACAGTGAGGAGGATGGGAGATCTATAAACCCTGAAGAATTCCCATACTAATCTCTAAATTTGGGAGCCTTTTCCTGTCTGTTATGGAGCTTATCACAAAGAACAATTATGAGTGAGCCTCATGTCTCTTGTTTGCCTGTACCCAGGCTGCTGTCTTCTGTCCCTGTAAGGAGAACTCCATTCAATGTAAACCTTTTACTATTACTGTTGCTATTATTACTGGAGATAGAGTCTCATGTCTCCCAGGCTTTCCTCCAATTCCTTAGACATCCAAAGATAACTTTGAACTTCAGATCCTTTTTATACCTCCTCATTGCTGAGATTATAGGCATGAGCCACCACATCCAGTTTATGCAATGATAAGGGTGGAATCCAGAGCTTCATGCATGCTAGTTAAGCACTCTACTAATTGAGCTAGCTGCCCATCCCAGTTCACTGTAAAGCTTTAGATGGACCATGTGAAAGCCACGGGTCTCAGAGGCTTCCTTTAGCATATTGACAGACAGTACACCAATATTGGGCTTTTTGTCCTGAATAGATGTCCCGACCACAGGGACTGCTCTCTGGAAAGTTCTTTTGCAGACAGTTGAAAAACAGTGGCCCAATAAGCAGAATTTTCCTTGAGTTTAGGTCATACTTGCCTGAGTAAATATGTACGAGTCAAGGCTCACCAGGGCTAAAGTGTAAGCAGGTCCAAGTGCAGGCCTCCAGGGACTATCCCTAGGGCATTAATATTAATATGAGATTTCCATGGAACACAAAGTAGCCTAATGTCATACCACTAACACTGTTTCTGGGTCAAGATGACTCCTGAGGCAAAAAGAACTTCTCTGCGCTGCAGACGCTTAAGGCTTCTTTTCTTGTCCACCATCCTTGCCACCCCCCATCCTTCGCTTTGGCTGTCTCATTGCAGAATTAAGTGTTAACACAGACAGAGCCCATTTGTGGAGCTGTTGCTGTTGTAAGCACTTTTGAAGCATTAACTCATTGATTCTTTAACATAATTCTTTTAAGTTCGGGTGCCGTATTACCTCCATCTCACAGACAAGGACTCTGAGACCTGGAAGACAGTGGATCACTTGCCCAAGGTGACACAAACAGTAAGCAGAAGAGCTGGGGTTCAAACCCAGGCAGCCTGCCTAGAGACAACTTTATTAACTGGGATACCATGCTTGTAATTGGCTAATTTGCTGCTGCAAGCACCCTTTCAAAATGACTTTCAATATCAATATTAAATGAAAATCACAGCTTAAAATAGAACAGACCTTGGGTAATTACATTTTGCATATTAATTGACTGTAAGGATAATAACAAGGGGAATATGGTGGTAAGCACTGAATTTCTTGCATGGCTCAGAGGTATAATAAAAAGTGTATTCTGTGTTTTCTTGTTTACTAACCACTTGATATCTGGATACAAGGTTCCACCTATCCTTCTACGATTCTGCTGCATTAAATACTGGGAACTGAATTCCTTAAAAACACAGAGAAGATAATATATGTGGCTGGGGCATGAGGGCTCCACAGATGGTGGCTTCTCTGTTCCTGTAACACTTTAATATCTTCCAAAGTTATGGTTCATATACAATAGCTTTGCTTAGGATCTGCTGGGACTTTTGCCAATATTTTCATGTAACTATCTGTGTTTTCATGTTAGTAGTCCTTTGGAAGTACAAGAAGAAAAGTCAGAGAGTTGTCTCACTAGGTCCCACTTCAACCGTGTGTGTGTGTGTGTGTGTGTGTGTGTGTGTGTGTATTTTTAAGGATTTATTTATTTAATCTTAAGTGTATATATGAGAGACTGAGTATATGTTTGTGCTCTATGTGCATGAAGAAGGTGTCAGATCCTCTGGGACTGGAGTTATAGGTGGTTTTGAGCCACCTAGTAGGTCCTGGAAGCCAAACCTGGGTCCTCTGTAAGAGCAGCAATTACTCTTTATGCTGAGCCATCTCCAACCCTGCCCCTCAAGATTAGTATTTCTGGTTTTCAACTGTGCCTTTTCCACTGTTATCACGGTCGGAATAAATAGGTTGCATTTTTCTCATACTCAGAAAAAAATAGCTTGCTTTCCCACAAAGAAAACCTAGTACCAATTCTGGTAACTTCCTATCCTAAGCCTGCTCTCATGAGCAGCCCTCCCCTGGAGCTAACTTGTTTCATGAGAAACAGTTGTGTCATCAGCAGTAGCCAAATTGCCAAATGACACCTTCCTTTCTCTCTGATGTGTTGCCGACCCAGGAGCTCACTTTAGCAGAAATCTGTGCTAAGGCCCAGAAAAGCACTAGTTATTATTCTTTAAAAAGCTCCAGGAAGAGCTATAGTCAGCTACTTTCTTCCCCTCCTCCAGGCAGTGCTGACATTTTTATAATGTGTATGTGTCTACACAGGATGTGCAGTACATGATATGCACGTATTATATATACTGGACTCCCAAACAGAATATCACAATTCATGAAGAATACATTTAACATGTGATTACAAAATGAATCTTCCAAATACTCCTGCTCTCTTCCTTATTGATTTAATGAATAAGAATTTTTAAGCATTATCTTTGTCCTGTCATCAGAACAGCTTTTGTCAGACAGTCCTTTGACATTTAGTCAATCTCTAAGAGACAGTGATGACCCCGAATATCGGGAGGCTGAGCAGGGGTGTAGAAAAGATCAGAAGACTGTGAGCTGAGAGCTGTGTGCAAGAGAGATTCTAGAAGACAAATATCGTTGGATGACTTCTTTTAAGAGGTACCATTTGTGCTAACTTTGCAAAGATAAGCAGAAGCTCCAGTGACAGGCAAAATAAAGACAGACAAAGCAGGTGGAATGTGAAAAGCATAGTAACGCTGAAAGAATACTAAAGAGTCTGGATCAGGACCATATACTGACCTGCTCTAGTTGTCTTATTTCTATTGCTAAAAATGAGGGGAAGGAGGAGGAAGCAGCAAATAATGTAAGAATGTGAGTTCTTTTCCCATTGTATTTCCCCCGCTGCTATATTCCATCATACCATTAAGCATGTTCTAAACCTTTTAAAAAACTCTTAGCTCAATAAATCCTCATGAGAACACTACAAGGGATGGACTATTACCATCTCTAGTTTACAGTTTACATAAAGCACAGAGAAGGTAACTTTCTGGTTAAGCATTCAAACATAGGAAGATTTAGTCAAAGTTCAGGTGACAACCACTGGCTAAGGAGAGTGAGTCAAAAGTCCAGATATGACAAGCACCACTCTAACAAAGTATCCACATGCAGGAAATACAAAGAGCTCCCACCAAGAAACAAAAGCAAAAACTATCAGGCTGTCCTTAAGATCACAGGGCAGTAAACTACAAGAAGCTGTTTAACTTCCTTCTGGTTCTGTGATATACAGACTTCAACAGCAGTATAATATTGTTTTTATTATCAGCTAGGCAAATACTTAATGTCTTTCAGTATCAACTGTTGCAAGGATTTTAAGAAAACAAAACTATCATACATTATATATGACAATTTCAGAAAGAAATGGTCCAAATAAGGTAAAATTACAGCTATGTGAACTTGATAATCTGGCTTCTGCTTCTATATGTAGAAATTAGGAGAAATTCTCACATGTATATGTGACAAAACAGGACTACTGGAAGCAATTAATCTCCTGTTTGTGATATAACAGAGCCAAAAAGAACATAAATATCCATTACAGAGTGAGGTGGTAAAGAAAACTAGCTATGAGTATAGTGTGCAATCAAATACTGGATACTTAATTGAGTTTTGAATTTATTTAAACATCTATAAATTAACTACCATGAAGTCCGGGTTGCAGGTAAATGCATATTTGTCATATTATTCTGTTTTCGCCTTTAAATGAAACTAGCTTTTCCCCCATCATATAATACATCCTGATTATTGTTTCCCCTTCCTCTACTCCTCCCAGTTCTCCCCCACTTCCTCTTCTATCTGGATGCACTCCCTTCTTATCTCATTAGAAAACAAATAGGATTCTAAGAAATAATACAATAAGGTATAATAATATATAATAATAAAATAAAACAAAAACAAATCAGAATTGGACAAAATAAATAGAAAAAGAGCCCAATAAAAGGAAAAGAAATCAGAGACCTGTAGTAGGCTTTCTCTGGGCCACCTACCAGCTCCCAAATTATGGCACAGAGACTTATTAATAATTATAAATGTTTGGCCTTAGTTTAGACTTGTCTTACTAGCTCTTATAACTTGTTTTAACCTGTGTCTAGTCATCTCTATTTTGTCTCAGGGCTTTTTACCTTTCTTTCATGGTGTATGTCCTACTTTTCTGCTTCCTCTGTGTCTGGCTGACTGGTGGTTGCCTGTCTGCCTGGCCCCAGGCATCTCCCTCTATTTCTCTCTTGTTCTCCTCTCTTGAGCCTAGATTCCTCCTCCTACTTGTTCTCCCTTCTTGCCAGCCCTGCCTATCCCTCTACTACCTGGCTATTGGTCATTCAGCTTTTTATTAGACCAATCAGGAGCTTTAGGCAGGCAAAGTAAAACAAATGTAACACATCTTTACATAGTTAAACAAATGCAGCATAATAGTTAAACAAATGCAGCAGAAACAAATGTAACACATCTTTACAATTATTCTATTCCATAGCATTTCTCCATTTTTGTCTAAATAAAAGGAAAGGTTTTGACTTTAGCATAGTAAAACTATATACAATAAGAAGTTATCAAGTAAGAATTACATTTATAATATCCAGTCCATTTACATTTGGCAAATTGAGAGAAAATAGTCTATTATCTATCCTATCTTGGTTAGTTCAAAGTTTCATACATAATTTACCTGATTGCAAAGTTTTGTACCTAATTTACTTTCTAATATAACTAGAAAAACTGTAACTATCTAGTCTTCAACTCTATCAAAGACCCCAGAAGGTTATAATATTACCCGAGTAAACAGGTAGTGCAGTGCAAGCAACTTCCAAAACTATAGAAATGACAGAGACATCTGGCTGCCTAGGCAGTCAACCAAGGTTCCTCTGCAACACTGGGGCATCTGTCTTCAGTCTACAAGCCCAGAATATCTGACAGACTTTTCTATGAAGCAGAAATTTTGATTGGTTGGTTGCTCCCACAAGCTTTGTGCCACTATTACACTAGCATATCTTGCAGGCAGGACACCACTGTAGATCCAAAGGTTGTGCTGGGTTGGTGTTTATGTTTCTCTTTTGGTAATACTCAAGTGTCTTCCTGTACCAAAGACACTGGAATGTAAGGTTCAAGTAAGCTTGACTTCTTAATGTTCAATGGGTTGTACAGGTGTTATCTTCAGTAACAGGGCTTTTCTGTCAGTTTTTGAACAGCAACCAACAGTCTTGGCAAGAGCCAGGGTTGTTTAGGGACTCCCATGGGACCCCTTTGAACAACAACTCAATTAGATGTAACCCATTCCTAGTCTGGAAGCTTCCTTTGGTGACAAGAGATGTCAAGTTAGGGTTCTGTCTCCCCCATTATTGGTGATCTTATTGAGATCACCTTCGTATATGTGTATAATTTAGGAAGATTTTACTGTAGTAGGTTTCCATTCTACTCCTTAAATGGTCCTTAATTTTAGTTGTCTCTCCCATGTACACTCTTTTATCCCCCACCTCTACCTATCTCTACTTGACCCTCCCATTCCAGCCTCCCTATTTATCCATAAGTATCTATTCAATTTTTCTGCCCTAACAAGATCTATCTGTCATCTATAGCCCCTTACTCCCTACCTAACCTCTGTAGTTGTACAAATTGTAGCTTGGTTATCATTGGCTTAACAGCTACTATCCATATAAAGTGAATACATACCATATTTGTCTTTCTGGTTCTGGGATACCTCAATCAGGATGGTGTTTTTTCTAGTTCCATTCATTTACATGCAAATTTCATAATTTCATTTTTAAATGGCTAATTAGTACTCCATTGTGCAAATACACATTTTCTTTATCCATTCTTGTGTTAAGTGACATCTAGGTTGTTTCCAATTTCTGGCTATTATGGATAGAACAGCAATGAACATGGTTGAGCAAATGTCTCTGTGGTAGTATGAATCATCCCTTTGGATATATGCCCAAGAGTGGAATAGCTGGATCTTGAGGTAGATCAATTCCCATCCCCCTAGGGAGTTATTCTTTACTTTTGCATATCTTTAAATTTTCTTAGAGAAAAGCAAAAGAAAGAGGAGACTTACCCCCTTTGAAGGAAGGAAGTATAAATTTCTAAAAACTCCCAAACATTTCAGATCCTAATTGCATTGCCCACTTTTCACCACTCTTGGTCTTTGCAGAGGTAGATAATGAAACTTCTCTGTAAAGGTTTAGGCTTATTTTCCCAGCTGTCTTCTATTGACTATTGTATCCAGGGCCAAGGAACATCTCTTTACAGAGACAGATACTTGTTCACTGGTATTGTTTTACTGTTTTCAGATCAGTTATTTGGAAGCAAGGCTTGCCTTACTTTACTTTATATTGCAAGTTGTCTATGGAGACCAGAAGCAGCAAAATGCTTCCTCATGCTCACACTTTGTGCTAACTCCTCTAAATTCCCAGTGTTACAGTAGCTGTCATCCACATGCTTACATTTGGTGCTGTGCTGGCCCCAGTCTCTATTTGTGCTGATGAGCTTTTCCTTTATGTGGTAGGTAGTGGTTCCCAGTTCAAATCTTTGAGCAGCATAACTACAGTAAAAGGGTAGTCATTTTTTCTCAGTGTCTTATGTTAGCTCCAAGGAAGGGCTTTGATTTCCTTGTTTGAGTCCCATGTCCACCTGTTGGAAAAATTACAACTGTCAGGAGAAATTGGGCACCATGATGGCAGCATACTGAGCCAAAGTAATGCCAACAGTGGTTTCTCAAATGAAAGAGGGGTGCTAATACCAGACAATGAAGGGAAAGTGCTAGAAATAAAAGTGTAAATATTTTTTACATCAAAAGCCGTTTGTACAATATATCCATAAATACTCTTCTCTAGAATTTAATTCTTCACTAGTTATTCCTATACTTTAGTTATATATAATTTTCTCTTGGTTATGGGTCTCTGGAGAATTAAGATGAGACTCTAAAAGATAGTAACAGTCTCTGAATTGTCTTTCATGGAGGTTGGGATGGCAGATGGATATGATGGAGGATGGCAGTTACAGAACTCCAGATAATGACACAGAGACACCTGAGGCACATGTTATAGTAGGTGTGGGACTAGACGATGACAGAGATGTCTTCAAGCATGAACTGGCCTAGAAATGGATGTCATACAAACTATTCCTTCCCAAAAATATACAGAAAATGAAAAGCTTTGGGATGTGGTCAGAAATTCCTCTACTTTTATATATTTGAGATTTTTCAGAAGAGGATGTCAGAAACTCACTCCCCACTCTCACCTTCTTATTTTATTTTCATGGGACAGGATCTTACTATAGATCCCTGGCTTGCTTGGTACTCACTATGTAGCCTAGGCTAACTTTGAATTCATGGCATGCTCCTACTTCAGCTTCACAAATGCTGAGATTACAGTATGATCTACCATGCCTTGCCTCTATTTTTTTTTTCATTCTTCTCTACTGCCCATGCCCACTTCCCCACTTCAGGGCATACCTCCTTCCATCTTCCTGTAAGAACCAAGTCATGTTTGGAAAATAACTAACTCTGAGTTTTGGGGGAAAGAATTCCATTATTTCATTTACATGACTGAATATGAGAAGACTTCATAGACATGAGATAATGAAAACTGTCCTGTTTCAAAGCAAATGAGTAAAGACATGGGAGAGAGGGACAAAACACAAGCATAACAATATTAGAGAAAATCTAATATGACAGTTTGTGCAAGTATAAAATATATTAGTTGTAGCTGAAGTTTTCTCCAGTCCTGCCTGGCCCACGCTCAGGACAAATCTCTCTCATCCGCCAGTCCAGCAGCCGCTCAGACCCAACCAAGTAAACACACAGAGACTTATATATTGCTTACAAACTGTATGGCCGTGGCAGGCTTCTTGTTATCTAGTTCTTCTATCTTAAATTAACCCATTTCTATTAATCTATATCTTGCAACATGGCTCGTGGCTTACCAGTATCTTACATGTTGGTACTCATGTCGGTGGCTGGCAGCATCTCCTCACTCAGCCTTCCTGGTCCTAGAATTCTCTTCTCTGCTTGTCCCACCTTTACTTCCTGCCTGGCTACTGGCCAATCAGCATTTTATTTATACAGAGCAATATCCACAGCAATTAGTTACTTCTTTTAGCATACTATTTTTTTTATTTTTGAGAATTTCATACACACAAAATACATTTTGATCATATTCACCACCCTCTCACCCTTGTATCTTCTCAGAGCCACTCTTCCCCCCCCCCCATTAGTTACCTCCATATCATTACATCAGAAGACCTGCAGAGACAGAAAAATTTTTGCTTTGGCTAAAGGTTTCAGAGCGTTCTTTTCCTCTTGGGCAGAACATCATGGTAGCAGCACTTTGTGTCAGAAAAGCTCTTTATGATGGACAGAAAGCAGCAAGAGGAAGGGGCCAAGGACAAGATACCCCAGGACCTCCCTGCAATAAACTAATTTTCCCAACTAGATCCCACTTTCTAAAGTTGTCTGAACCTCCCAACACATCATTATCAGCCGAAAATGCTTAACCCATGAGTCTTTAGGGGACATTTCAGATAGGAGTTATAACAGAAAGGTATCTCCTTGAAGAGTGGAGTCCCTGAGAAGCAAGTCTGAGGACTATTTAATAAGGCCTCTTGACTTCTTACCAGAGTAGCTGTGCATGATCCAGAGAAACAGAAATGCCATCTGAACACCTGAATACATGTATCTTCAGTGGTTAGGCCCAGCCCCAGGAGGCACAAGGTCTCCATTGGTATGCACACTGGGTTAACCTATATGACTAAAAACCCATCAGTCTAAGCTGTACCCATGGTTGTTCTAATACATTTGTCTAGTGCAGATTTAGACCCAGTGTCTATTATGGGAATATCTGAGGCACAACTTCCATTCTACTTTCTACTGACTTCAGAGCTCTCAGTCAAATGGAAGTATGAGTGCTCTTTTATTCTCCCAGGGGAAACATCTGCCCTCCCTGAGTGCAGCCATGCTGTGAATAGAGAGATCACAGACATGCTCTGCAGCCTGCTTCCTCAGTAGCTGATCACCAGGCAAAATGTCAGAGCAGCTGGTGCTCATCAATTTACCCTCTGTGATTCCAAATACCAATTACTCCTGTGAACTCCTAATTGCCTCATTTCTAGCCACATTTTAAAGTAATTAATAAGTAATTGAGTAATGCGTTAATAATAGCCTTAATCATTTTTCTAATGATCAGCTCCCACATATAGTCATCTTTATGACCCATGGGAAGCATGCATCTCAGGTCATATCTTGTTAATAGCCCCCAAGCAATCATTTCTTAGCAGAGCAATTTGTTTTGCTCCTCAAAGTACCATTGTTTGGGGAGGGGGTAGCATTCAAACTAAAGCTTGTCTGACCTCTGAGAATTCCTCCCCCTTCCCCTGCTGGCCCTATGCTTTCTTCTCATCCAATTTATTCTCCAGCTGAAACTCAGATAGAGGTGTCAGCAACCAGGAGAGATTTCTAATTTCAGCGAAGCCTTATCTTAGCTGTTAGATATGGAGGCATTTATTAACCTTTGGGTTTTGATTCAAAGAGAAGGGTAGCTACTGTAGAACTACTCAGACCATCCAGATAGCTAGAGGCAAGAAGAGAGTCATAAATAGAACTCCAAATATGCTGAGACTTGCTCTCATGATTATCACCAAGGGTTGAGATCCAGGCAACTAAGCCATCTGAAAATGGGTTAAAGCATCAGAGTCTCCAGCAAGTCATACTATCCTGTAGGGCTGAGAACGTAGGTACAGAGACACCATCTCTAAGTGCTGAGAAAGAGTTCAGTCTCGAATTAACTTCTCATTTGGAGCCTTTTGATCAGTCCTGAAAATGATGTCATTGAGTTTTTGTAGGTAAATCTAAATCTGATGATACAACAATAATTTCAAGGCTTGTTGACTAAGAGAGTGTATAAAATGATATCCTATGTGTTTGTCCCTCTATTAGTTTGATTTTTATTGCTGTGACTAAGACCATAATCAAAAGAAACTAGAATAGGAAAGGGTTTATTTGGTTTATGTGTCCACGTTACAGTCTATCATGGAGGGAAGTCAGAGCAGGTATTCAAGTAAGAACTTGGAGCCAAGAACTGAAGCAGAAGCCATGAAGGAACACTACTTACTAGCTTGCTATTTTGCTATTCAGTTTACTCAGCTTGCTTTTTTTTTTTTAAAAAAAAAAATACAATCCAGGGCTACCTGCTCAGGGGTAGCACCACCCACACTCAGATGAACCCTCCCACATCATCCATAAATCAAGAAAATGCTCCCACAGACTTGCCTACAGGCAAATTTGATGAAGGTGTTTTTTCTCAGTTCAGGCTTCCTCTTCCCAGATGAACCTCCTTGTGTCAAGTTGACAAAACACCCACCGGCCTAGCCACTTAGGCTGAGAGCCTCAGAAACAAACTCTGTAGATTAGATCTCATGCAGAAGGTTTACAAAAGATTGTTCCAAGTCTGGCCTTGAACTCATGATCTACCCTGGGAATAACACTCAAGAAGCCCTAAGGACACCAGAATCTGCCAAGGAAAGGCTGAGTGTTCAGATTAATCATGCTGAGGCTCCACACAGGCTTATGGGAGTGTGGAAGTCAGAATGGCCCTTAGAACACATCCTAAACTGAGACAAGGAGGCTGACTGGTGACTAACTTCAGGTTGCCGTGAGAAAGAAATGTAACTTCTCACATGCACACTTTTTGGGGAGGGACTTGGCCATGAACAACTTGTATTTAGCCTTTCTGGAGTTAGAAAACTGAGGACCCTATTCCTACAAGTCGACCTAGAGGATACTCCAGCATCCCCCACCATCTTCCTCTGCTAATGTCACCCTTCTCAAGCCTGTTCAGTTGCCTTAGACTTTCCCATCTGTTCTTGTCGTTGGTTTAAAGGCAGAGTCTCAGGTAGTCCACACTGGCCTCCACTGCTATGCAAGTGAGTCTGGCTTTGCATGACCAGTCTTGCTGCCTCTACCTCCATAGTGCTTCATCACAGGAGTTTGCTACCATGCTAGCTTTCCACCTATACCTTTGCAGAGGTCAGGTGGGCTCCCTGTGACAATGCCTTATTTGCCTCTACCCACTCTGTGGGCATAGGATTGGCTTAGCCTTTCCTCACATTTTCAGGACTTTGGTGCTATTCACTTCTAGCAATAACAAATCACACCTTTTCTTCCTAGAGGCTTCCTTCCAATCTTGAGTACTTCCTCTAAAACCAGTTCAAAGAGCAACTAACCAAAGCCAAATGCAACTCTAAAGAAAGAAACTGGAACTCTTCCACATCTTGAGGCTATCTTGCCCTTTAATTAAACTATTAGATTTATTTATATTTTATGTTCATGAGTCTCTCTCTCTCTCTCTCTCTCTCTCTCTCTCTCTCTCTCTCTCTCTCTCTCTCTGTGTGTGTGTGCTGTCATGCCTGATGCCTGCAGAGGCCAGGAGAGCATTGGATTCCCTGGGGCTGGAGTCCCTGATGGCTGTGAGCTTCCATGTGGGTGCCAGAAAGGGAATCCAGGTCCTCTGCAAAGAGCAGCCAGTGTTCTTAACTACTGAGCCAACTCTGCAGCATGAGTAGTCCCCAACTTGTTTGACACTACTAGAATGACCATTTTATACTTTTATACTCTAAATCTTCCTTCCCCACCTTTCATTTTTACTCCATGTTTCCTTTATAATTCTGTTTAACTTTGGCTCTTATGCATGAGGTTCTAGATTTCTGTCTTCCATCTTTCTCTAATACATCAATATAGTATTAAGAAGCCCAAGTTTGGGGTACTAGAGAGATGGTCCTGTGATTAAAAACTTACACTGGTCTTGCAGAGGACCAGGGTTTGGTTCGCAGAATGCACATTAGGCATCTCACAACTATCTGAAACACCAGTTTCAGGGAATCTGATGCCCTGTGGTCTCCTCAAGCACATACACACATGTGATGCATACAAACTCAGGCAGCCTGACACACATAAATAAAAATAACTAAAAAAGAACTCTGAATTTTATTTGTTTTAATAATTGTTCCCCTGTGAGCTAAATATATGCTTTTGATGCCCCTATATATGGTTCAATATCCTCTGACTGAGTCGTTTTGGCATATATGTGTGATGCCTGAGTATATGCACGCAAATACCTTGGGGGCAAATTAGACACTGTGTCTTCTCCCATTCTTCATCTAATTGCTCTCTGTATTCCCTGCCTCAGGGAACAGCATCATCTATTCTATGTTCCAGCTTCACCTAATCCTAGAATCAAAGAGCAACTTTTTCTTACTTGATGAGAAGCTTTCAAGTCTTCCCACTCCTCCCCACATTGCTACCGACTCTAGTCCTATCTCATAAATTCTCACCCAGACCTCTTTAATAGCTTCCTAATGGGTTTCCTCACTCCATTTCCCCTCCCCCTCTCATTTCCCACACTGCTGCTAGAATGATCTGCTTAAAACACATGTCTAAATCTTATTGCTCCTTCCTTAAAAGCCTTCAAGTTCCGATTGCCTTCTGGATAACGATCAAAGTCTTTGTCATGGCATTAAAACACCTCATGGTCTGGCTGCTGCCCAGCTCTCAGAGCTTCGTCTCTTACAGACACATCAGATGCTTCATAAATTCAGAACGTTCCAGATTCTATCATGCTTCTTGTACCACTTTCTTATTCCTGCTCACCGATCTGTTTTGAACATCCTTTCCTATACAACTCAGAAGAGGATGACTTTTTGCTTCTTTCTTTCTTTCTTTCTTTCTTTCTTTCTTTCTTTCTTTCTTTCTTTCTTTCTTTCTTTCTTTCTTTCTTTCTTTCTTTCTTTCTTTCTTTCTTCATAGCACTTCCAACCTGACTTATTGTTTAAGGAAAATAACTCTAGGGGGTGAGGCCCAGCTGGTCAGCATTCCATGGCCCATGAGATTGGGGTGTGGTGGGGAATTAAGACAATAATTAATTATTTTTTAAAGGCTTATTTACTTTTATTATATTTGCGTGCATGTATGTATGTGTACCATCTGTGTGCCTGGTGCCCAAGGAGGCCAAAAGTCATAGGGACCCCTGGAACAAGAGCCACCTTGTGGGTAATAGAAACTGAACCCAAATCTTCTGCAAGATCACTAAGCAATGTTAAGCACTGAACCGTCTCTCCAGTCCCCACAGTCAGTTCTTATGATGAGTTAATGTACTTCAATTACTACAAATTTAAGGTTAGAAAAAATTAAGTATAAAACTATGTACAATTCTAAGAAGGGAGAAAAAGGTTCTGTTTACTACTGGAGCAGGCCAACAAAGACTGAAGGAAAATCAAAGCTCAGTTATTATCTTTGGGAAACAGAGAGGTTTCAAACTAGAATGCCTGCAATCTCATGTGCACACAGAGGGGGAGATGCCAAAGGGACCTCATGCCCACTGTCTGCCATCAGCTGCTGGTCACAGGCAGAAGGTGGTCAGGTGGCATCTCTTGGCTTCTCACTCAGGTCTGTGCCATCTGCCTATGGTTACTCTGTTTTCCCAGAACTAGCCAAAGCTAGAAGTCAAATCTACATATACAATTGCCTGCCTCTGGAAGGGGCCTACTCTGCACGCACGTTTCTGACCCTCTCTCATTTATAGCCTGGCAAGGGGTTAACTTGTCCATCTCCTGCAACTTCACAGACAATTCTATCCTCTGTGGGGCTAGAGAGTTACCAGTGTTGAAGCTCTACTTACCCACTGGCCATACATGGGAGGGCCTGCCCAGTTCCCACTTACGATCTTTTATTTACTTTGAGACTGGTCTTTTGTAGCCCAGGTTGGTCTCAAATTTTCTGTGTATCCAAGGCTGACCTTGAACTCCTGATCTTCCTACCTGCAATTCCCTAGTACTGGGGATTATAGGACTGTGCTAACACACCAGACTTTATGCCAGAGGTTCTCAATATGAGGTTTGTGACCCTTTGGCAAACCTCCATTTCCAAAATTATTTACATTATGATTTGTTTTTTTTTTTTGTTTTGTTGTTGTTTTGTTTTTTGAAACAGGGTTTCTCTGTATAGCCAGGCTGTTCTGGAACACACTCTGTAGATCAGGCTGGCCTCAAACTCAGAGATCCACCTGTCTCTGCCTCCCAAGTGTTGGGATTAAAGATGTGTGCCACCACTGCCGGGCTACAATTCATAGCAATAGCAAAATTAGAGTTAGAAAATAGGAATGAAAGTAATTTTATGGCTGGGGGCCATCACAACACGAGGAACTGTGTTAAAGGGTTGCAGCATTAGGAAGGTTGAGAACCACGGCCTTATGCCCTGCTATAGATTGGACCTAAGGCTTTGTGCACATTAGGTAAGCAGTCGATGAACTGATCTGCAGCCTCTGTCCACCTATGAACTTTTAGGGAAAAATAAAAAGAAGCTGCTATTTCTCTAGGCTGATAAGATGCCAAGATTACACAAGCTTTTGCAGAAGCCTTGCCTACAGTAGGATCAGGGGGTAGGAAGCCTAGCTCTTCAAAGGGGAAGAAACATGGAGCAAATAAAACAAAGAGCCATGGAAGGAAAATATCAATAGAAATTGAATTGGAAGAATTTTTTTCTGAACTGAAAAAGCAAATATTAAGCAAGGTTATTGAAAAATGTGTACACACATGCACATCCTGATGACATTTTAGAAAGAAAAGATGAAATCCAAGTGTTTATACATCACTTAAAAAAATAATGAGACTGGCACCAATGTCTTCACTTATGATATTGGAAATACCCTCCCAGTAGGGTGATATTAGTGGGTTTATAGAGGGAAATAAACGGTAATTTCACATTACCATATCCAATCAAATTTTGTTCATTCATGACAGCAATAGATTCATATTTTTTAGATGTGAAAACACTCAGAAAGTATCACACCCATATCTTCTTCCTAAAAAAAAAATAGAAATCATCAAAGCAGTCCAGTGAAAATTGCATTAGCATGGAGATCTCAAAACAAATACTAAAAATTTGGTAAACATGAAATAGTGGCAATCAATGACACTAGGGAAAATTCAGTTTAAATAATAGTTGTTACTATGGTCTGGAAATTCATGCAAATTGTTAAGAAAGAGTTCTCAAAGTAGAAAGGACATAATGTTAGAAAAAAGTTAACACCTGATGTGCGAGTAAATTGGGAGGCAGGTTCCCATGCTGCTCCTGTCACGTCCTAGCTATCCTAATGACGGGCAAACTCTTTAGCCACTTGTGCCTTGGTTTCCTCCTCAATAATAATGAGATTAATAATAGCACAGGCTTCATAGGACTGTTTTGAAAAATGTATAGATCAGGACACATAAGGATTTAGAAGAGTGTTTAACAGTGAACGCTTAACAAGCAGGATCTATCATCACTGTCATTATCACAATTAGTCCTATTATTATTATTATTATTATTATTATTATTATTATATCATCCAGAGGACAAAAGCATAATTGCTATTTAATTCTTAACATTGCTAAGAGATAAAGAGGTTCAAATACTCATTTAAATCAAGTAAACCAGTAGAAAGCTTGAAATAGGGTGTAGAACTTTGAAATCAATGAAAAAAAAAGAGAACAAAGATAACTAAGTCAATCCAGGTAGTTAAGCACTATGGCAAGGAGAGTACAAGGGACTTGTCTGGAGAAGCATTAGAAACTCAGTTTTGAACATTTTCAATTTGAGGTGGTTCTTAGACAAATGGATATATGGGACTCAGTTTAGAGAGGTCTAGGCTAGAGATATGTTTTAGAAAATTAAGTTTGCATGGGGGCATTTTGAGAAGGAAGATTGGGATAATGTGTGGCTGGGAGGTCTGATAAAATGGTTTGCTGTGGCCATGAATAGATGGGTGAGGAAAAGCCTTATCACAGCACACAGAAGGAGGCTGATGCCCTGGATGTTTGGAGAATCAAATGGCTAAATTGGACTGCTCTGCTTGGGAACTGTTCTACTCAGGGAAGGATGCATCTGTCTCTGTGCAAAAGTAGACACAGTCACAGACAAAATTGCATTAAGAGACTAGGACATGGGCAATGAGGCAAAGAAATGGTCGTTATTTTGCCCACTCAATAAATGTATATTCAACACCTATGTGCCAGAGGCTATGCTAGACTCTGGGATACAAGGATGAATAGAATATACCCATGCTATCCACATGAGATAGGACTGTATTTAATATATACTTTTCCTTTTCTTTTCTTTATTCTTTTTGACACAAAGTCTCATATAGCCCAGGATAGCCTTGAACTTCAGATACTTCTGCCTCCACCTCCCAAGTGTTGGGATTACAGGTGTGCACTCCCATGCCTGACTGATGAAGTGCTGAGGACAGAACCCAGGGGCTTTGTGCATATTAGACAAGAACTCTATCAACTAAGCTGCATCCCACTTTAAGACCTGTGTGAGACAGCTGGTCCCTGAGTGGGTAGTGCTGTTTTGGAAACTTTTGGGGCTAGAGTTATGACTTTTGCAGGTGGGGCACCATGGGCCAGTCTTTGAAGGGTATAGTCCAGTCCTGCTTCTGATTGGAACTCTCTGCTTCCTGGTCCACAGAGGAGCTGTCACTTTATGCTCCTGGTGCCATGAACTCCTCCATAGCTTCCCTGCCAGGAAGAATGATAACTGTGAGCCACAGTATATCTTCTGTCCCTTAAGTTGCTTCTGACAGGTACTCTGTCACAGAGATGAGGCCTGTAACCATGAGAATGAAGTCTCTCCTCAGCCTATAAGAGGGACAAGCCTCCCCCAGACATTAAATCAACAAGCTAAACATTGAGATATAAGGTGTCATCTTCATTCTTTCTTTTGCCAGAGCTGACATTTATTTTTTTTTATCAGTATTCAACTGATACAGTTACTGTATTACTCTGACATAGAACTGCCAACTACATTGTAATTTATATTCCAGAGTCTTAACCAACCTGGTGAAAGGGGTTCCCTCTAATTAGGAGTGTCAGCCACCCAGTTCCCATTCATTCCCCTAAGATAAGCTCATAGCAAGAAGGGCCTGCAAGCTCTCTGCAGACTCTGGTTGGCCTGTGTAGGGGTCTGAGTAGTCCTTAAGAGTGGCCCTTCAGCTGTTCCTCAGGGAGAAGCCTGGGAAGGTAAGGCCCTCACTCACAGTTCCTGTCACTACTCCAGCAGAGCCTGGGTGTCAATCTCGTGAACAGTCATTGCTATACCATCTGTGAAGCTGCGAATTCTGACATGATTTCCTGGCATCCCCTTCTGCAGGAAGGACACACTGACTGTTTCTCCTCCATTCCCATGAATGCAAGCTGGAAGCCTGTGAAGTCAGAATTCCATGTATGACTCCTGCAGGTGTACTGCTGCACAGTATGACTGGGAACAGGAGCATGGAAATCTATATTTAAAAGTGTAGAACAAGGAGCACTCAAATCAGAGGCAGCTGTGTACAAAGCACAAGTGGGAACGCCAGCTCTGCAGAGGATCAAGAGGAGCTGACCTGCAGTTGCTGAAATCCAGTGAGAAAAGAACTGGAGATTACTGCAGGCAATAAAACTCAGCAAAAATGAAGGAGCAACAGTCACAAAAGGGTTGGAGTTGAGGTTTGTGAGACCATGTACAGTTTAATTGAGATAATGTTTGCAGAGCTTCTGAAATCCACTAGAGTTGTGTGTGACATCCATGAGCATGAAATCATTTTCTTGGAGTAATTAAGTCAGAGAATGTCTTTGCAGCTTGCTGAAAAATGAGAATATAAATTTGTGCAAGTACTAAGATGCAGCTCCTAGAAACAGACTGTTCTAAATTCCTGGAAAACTCTTATTGGGCTCTAGTACATTCCATTGAATGGATACATTAGCATGAATATAGATATCCTCTTATTAGTAAAAATATACCAGTTCTCTTTTCATTGTTATCTATAGTATCTTTGTATGTGCACTCTTATTTCTAGTCAACATTATTGTATGTTAATAGGAAAGACACAGTTGTTGAATTCTTGC